>NC_066564.1:7652246-7762246 GCF_024679095.1 Eriocheir sinensis
GTGGAGGGGTGGAGATGGTTGGGGTAGTGATGGAAGGGAAAGCACAGACTGTAATGGTGATGATGGAGGTGGGGGTGAGTGAGGGAGAGGAGGTGGCGGGGGGGGGTGCAGGAAGACGTAGAGGTGTTAGCGAAATGGGTTAAATTACAGGATTGGGGACACCTACCTCCCGAAATTGACCTATCTTTCGGCCACTCCTTTAACTTTTATTAGGAGCAGTGAGTAGCGGGCTTTTATTTTCATATTTGTTTCCTTTTTTTTATGCCCTTGAACTGACTCCTCTGCTGTAAAAAAAAAAAAAAAAGGAGGAGAAAAGGGGATGAAGGAGGGTAAGGAGAGAGGGGAGAGGAATGAGTGACTGGCTGCGGTGGAAGAAGAAGGGGAGGGGGGAGAAGTATAAAGATGAGGGGCAAGGTGGGGTGCAGAAGGGGTGAAGTTAAGGATAGTGAGGGGTGATTGTGGTGTTAGTGGTGTTGATGGTGGTGTTAGTAGTGGTGGTGGTTATGGTGGAAGGATAGCGGTGTTAAGGGTATTGAAGTTAGACATACGGTGTGGTTGTGGTTTTAGTGGTAGGGGTTATTGTGGAGGTATAGCGGTGGTGATGGTGGTGATGGGGAAGATAAAGGGTGATGGTGTTGTGGTGGGGGTTATAGTGGAGGGATAGGAATGCTGAAGTGATGGGGGTGATGGTGGTGTTAGTGGTGGGGGTAATGGTGGAGGGATAAGAGTGCTGAGGTGATGGGTAATGCTGTTGGGTTTAGTGAAGGGGGTTATGGTGTTGAGGGTGTTGGGGGTGGTGCTGGAGGTGGTGTGTGATGGTAGGTCAGTGGTGGCTATTGCGGGGGGAGGGGGGGAGGAGGCGTAGAGGTGGGTTGGTGGGGGTGACTCAGAATTGGAGCAAGAAACGGCTCTCTTAATGCAGGTCGTGAGGAGAGACTGACCTAACTTTCCTTTACCCCCTTTCTTTGTCTGTCTGTCTGTATGTATGTATGTATGTGTGTATGTTTGTATATATGTATGTATGTGTGTGTATATCTTTTTTCTTATCTTTCTTTCTTGTTTTCTTTTTCTTTCATTCTTTTTTCTATTCTTCTACTTTCTTTCTTTCTTTCTTTCTTTCTTTCTTTCTCTCTCTCTCTCTCTCTCATTATTCCTTTCTTTTTTCTTTTTCCTCCCTTTTTAATATTTTCTTTTTCTTTCTTTTCTCACACACTCTCTCTCTCTCTCTATCAATCAATCTTCTTTTCTCTCTCTCTTCCTCCCTAGTATTAATGTTTCCCACACTCTAACCTTCACGTACTCATCCCACCCATCCTCATTCCTGCATCATCATCTCCTCATCCTGTTTGGCGTTTCCACACTTAACCTTCGCCAAGTTTAAAGCCAAATCTTGCCGGCAGTGAAACCCTCGAGTCCCTGGAAGCTCTGGAATGATGGTCCCCAAAGCATAACAGCCATCAAGGGGGACTGCAAGCTTGTTATTTGTGTATGTGAAAATTCGCTGCTAATTCACCTGCCTGACACCTCTGCCCCGCGCCCCGTTACTCACCTGTCACCTGAAATCACCTGAGGCTATGCGGAAGGAGGAGGGGGAGGAGAAAATATAGAAACATAGAAGAGCAGACAACAGAAAGTCCGTTGGTTTTTAATACGTTCATTTCCCTCATGATGCGATGAAAAAGTAATCAATGCAATTTTTAAAGGAATTGATCACTTTGGCATCAACTGCTTTGGCGGATGACGATCTGAAAAAAAAAAAAAATGCCCTTATCTGCACAGTATCGGGTCGCACTTAGCAGGTTGATCGTTATTTCTAGTTTTCGAGTTATTTTGGAGCTCAAAACTTGGACTGGTTAACGCTACTGAGCTTGTTCGGGCACCTGAAGAGATCGGTGTTCCCTTTCAAGCTAAGGTGTGAGTCGTTCTTCTTGCTGCTGTGATTTCAACGATGGCATCATTTTCGTAGCGAGGCACTGCTATTTAAAGTGGCTGAAGGAATAGGAAAAAGAGAGTAAAAGAAAGAAGAGGAGGAGGAGGGGGAAAAGGAGGAGGAGGAGGAGGAGGAGGTGATGCTCAGAGAAAGTTGGGAAAATTGCGGTAATAATTGAAAGAGAGAGAGAGAGAGAGAGAGAGAGAGAGAGAGAGAGAGAGAGAGAGAGAGAGAGAGAGAGAGAGAGAGAGAGAGAGAGAGAGAGAGAGAGAGAGAGAGAGAGAGAGAGAGAGAGAGAGAGAGAGAGAGAGAGAGAGAGAGAGAGAGAGAGAGAGAGAGAGAGAGAGAGAGAGAGAGAGAGAGAGAGAGAGAGAGAGAGAGAGAAGAAGAAGAAGAAAAAGGAAAGAAAACGGGGATGGAGAATGAAAATCAGTTTAATTTAATGAGTGACGGAGGAAACAAGGAAGGAGACAAAAAAAAAAGAAAGGGAAGAAGGAGGAAAGGAAGAAAGGATTAAGGGAGGAAGGGAGGAAATAGATAAAGATTAAAACAACAAGCCACAGAGGAAAACATAGGAAGTAGAGGAAGAAATAATTAACTGAGGAAAGAAAGACTTGAAAAAGGAATGAGGAGAAAAGAAAGGTGAAGGAAAAAGGAATTATATGCTTGTGGAAAGGAGTGAGGGAGGGTGACAGAGGCGTACACTCACTGTACCACGGAACAATAGACACCAAGCAGCTTATGAATATGCAAAGACATCCGTGAGAGGGAAAGAAAGAGAAAGAGAGGGAGATGTGGGTATCGGTGCGTGCGTGCGTGCGTGCCTACAACGACTCGTGATGATCGGGTATGTGTGGTCTTCAGTGGCGGTGATGGAGGTTGTAAAATGCTTGTGGTGGTGATGCGTGATGGTGTTGAGGAATGGTGATGAGCCGGAGTGAAGGGACGTGAGGATGAGTATAGAGATAGCGAGTGGTGATGGCCCTCTGAGGTGATTGGTAGTGAGAGAGAGAGAGAGAGAGAGAGAGAGAGAGAGAGAGAGAGAGAGAGAGAGAGAGAGAGAGAGAGAGAGAGAGACAGACAGAGACAGACAGAGACAGACAGAGACACAGAGAGACACAGAGACACAGAGACACAGAGACACAGAGACACAGAGACACAGAGAGACAGAGACAGAGACAGAGACAGAGACAGAGACACAGACACAGACACAGACACAGACACAGACACAGAGACAGAGACAGAGACACAGACAGAGACACAGACAGAGACACAGACAGACACAGACAGACACACAGACACACAGACACAGACACAGACACAGACACAGAGACAGAGACAGAGACAGAGACAGAGACACAGACACAGACACAGACACAGACACAGACACAGACACAGAGACAGAGAGACACAGACACAGACACAGACACAGACACAGACACAGACACAGAGAGAGAGAGAGAGAGAGAGAGAGAGAGAGAGAGAGAGAGAGAGAGAGAGAGAGAGAGAGAGAGAGAGAGAGAGAGAGAGAGAGAGAGAGAGAGACAAGAGACAAGAGACAAGAGACAGAGAGAGTAGTGTAGGGGTAGAGGGTAGTGGTGGGGTGAGCTGGGGTTAATAAGCATGTAATTAGTGGGGTGAGTAGCTATTGGGAAGATGTGTTGGGTCATAGGCCTTATTAATGATGAAGACTATTATAAAAAGTGTATGGTATGAGTAATGGTGTTGTGCAGGTGAGCAGGGGGTTAATGAGCATATAATTAGTGATTTAAATTCGGTAAGGTGTGTAGCGAATGAGGCTTTAATAACGATGAAGACTATTATAAAAGTAGAGTGTGGGGGGAGTAGACGTGTTTCAGGTAGCTGGGGGTTAATAAGCAGGTAATTAGAGGTGGAAGTATCAGGTGGAAGAAGGTGTTATGAGTATGGGGTGAGGATGGAGTGAAAAAAAAAAACACGATAAGGAAAAAAAAAGGGAATGGGTCAACTGAGGATAAAAAAAAAAGGGGTGACGCATTTAATTTTCACGTGGTAATGGGAAACGGGAGTCTATCAGTAGCGTGAAGGAATAGCCATAAGAAGAGGACGAGGGAAGGGAAAGGTACGAGGGAAGGAGGGAGGGAGGACGAGTCAGCTGAGGAGGATTTTGCAGCGGGTGACAAGTTAAATTTTCAAGGGTCGTTAGGGAGGTGGGAGTCTGTCGGGGGCGTGAAGGATAAAATGAGAAGAAATTGAGGAAAGACAAATATATGGGAGAGTGAGGGAGGAAGAAGCAACTGAGGAGGGTTTTGCAAAGGGCGACAAGGTGGAAGATTGTTAGTGAAGTGAATAAATATTTAGAAGAAAATGAGGAAAGCCGAAGATACGAGGGAGTGAGGGAGGAAAGGTCAGCTGCGGCGGGCTTTGCAAGGGTTGGTGAGTTAAAGTTTCAAGTGTAGGTAGAAAAATGGAAGTCTGTTTTTGGCGTGAAGGAGAAAATGAGTAGAAAATGATGAAAGGCAAAGATATAAGAACGGGCCAGCTGCGGCGGGCTTTGCAAGGGTTGGTGAGTTAAAATTTCAATTGTAGGTAGAAAAATGGAAGTCTGTTTTTGGCGTGAAGGAGAAAATGAGTAGAAAATTATGAAAGGCAAAGATATAAGAATGGGTCAGCTGAGGAGGGTTTTGCAAGATGTGTCGAGTTAGTTGTACGTTATAACTAAGAGGAAATGAGAGCCTATAGATGGCGTGAAAGAACAAGCACAGACACACACAAAAAAGAAAGAAAAAACACGAGGAAAAGCAAGAAAATGACTGAGGATGGACGAATAAGCTGAGGAGGGTTTTGAAAGAAGTGTCGAGTTAGTTGTACGTTATTACTAAGAGGAAATGAGAGCCTATAGATGACGTGAAAGAACAGACACACTGACACACAAAAAAACACGAGGAAAACCAAAAAAAAATGACTGAGGATGGACGGGTCAACTGAGGAGGGTTTTGGAAGGGGTGCATTTTTTTTTTACAACAAAGGAGACAGCTGAAGGGCACAAAAAAAGGAAACAATAATAAATAAAAAGCCCGCTACTCGCCGATCCCGAAAAGTATCTAAAGAGGTGGCCGAAAGAGAGGTCAATTTTTTCAAGTCAACAGAGGGCGTGAAGGAAGTCGATTTTTGTCCTCCACGCTTTCCCACGGCTCCGGGCACGGCTCCTGCTGCTTCCTGCTTGCCCTTTCTCCCGCGCTCCCCCGTTCACGTTTTCCTTTTGTTGTTCCGTTCTATAATTCGTTTCCTTTCGTTGCCTCCTCTCTTGCTAGCGCCCAGTTTTTTTTTTTTTTCGCTTCTGTTCTGTATTTCTTTTTCTTTCTCATTCTTCCCTTCCTTTCGGCCTCATCATTTCTTTTTTTTTTCTTTTTCATTTCTTTCATTTTTCTTTGTTCTTCTTACTTTTTTATTTTTTATTTTATTTTGTTCTTTGTTTGTTTGTTTGTTTGTTTGTTTGTTTGTTTGTTTGTTTCTTTCTTTCTTTCTTTCTTTCATTCTCTCTCTCTCTCTCTCTCTCTCTCTCTCTCTCTCAGCAATTATTCTATTACCAACCTTTGGGTAAAAACGTAATCATCTGGAAATACACGCACGGATAATCACCTGTTTAACTTAAATAAATAACTTTCATTAACAAACTTGACCAAACAAAAACCTAACGCTGGATGAGACACTTTATTTAATTAACAATGTGTACAGTGTATCATCTTCCGTACACCTTGTCGTCGCCCGCCACCCCACCGGAACACATACACACAATATCGTCTCACTGATTTTCCCCCTCCCAGATTCTCTCCATATACAAAGGCCTTTCTCCTCCCTCATATAGAGCATGCATCTCATGTGTTGGGGGGAAAGGCTCTTCTTCTCATCATCTCCTTTCCTCTTACTGATAGTCTTCTACCTCTTAATTTCCACCATAATATTGCTTCTCATTCTATCCTCTGTCAATATTTCCATGCTGACTGGTCTTCTAAACTAGCTAACTGCATGCATCCTCCTCTCCCGTGGCCCCGCTGCACACGAGGGAAGGCGAAGGTATGAGGGAGGGAGGAAGGATCAGCTGAGGAGGGTTTTGCAAGAGGTGCCGAGTTTAGCTTTCAAGTTAACAAATGGCGTGATGGAAGGAAATCGTCTAGCTCATCCCTATGCTATCCAAATCCCTTACGCACTAAATAACCAGCATCTTCATTATTTTATCCCTCTCACTGGTAAACTCTGGAACAGCCTTCTTGTATGTGTATTTCTTCCTGCTCACGACGTAGCATCTCCCTCAACACCTCGTGGTCCACATCTTGGATCTCGACGCGGTTGTGCTTCCGTTCCTCCATCTCGTGAGCGAACATTGCCGCGAACACTGGAGACCGGGCTGTGTGGGGAGAAGATAGGGTGAGGAAACTTGTCATGAGGGGAGTATCAAGTCACATTTCCAATCAAATCTGACTCTTTCGGCTACTCCAGCTGTCCTGTATAGTTGCGGAAACAGTGCCAGCGTGTTCTTCTTGTGTGTGTGTATATTTTATTCCCTTTGAGCTGCCTCTCTTACTGTGAAAAAAAGGGCATTCACTCCTGTCTCCACCCACCCACACAGACATCCAATTTACCACCACCACCACCACCATCATTATTACCGTCACTGCACGAGAGAGGAAAGCCCTATAAAACACCAGCGAAACAAAAGGAAACAAACACCGAGTAACGCCAGAGAAACACCAGCACAAACACTCCCACAAAGGCACTCACGAGATTGAATGCCGCTCCGAGGGGGGAAAAAAAATAAACAAAGAGAGACACACACACTTTTTCGAGGCAGTGAACACAAAGATTGACTTCCCAACGGCTGCCAGCGTGTCACCTTCCGTCCGCTGCCATCAGGTGTTCCCAGGTGAGCCCGCAGGTGGGTTTCTCTTACCTGCACGGAGAGGCAGCGGCGGATGTGTTCAGGAGCGCGGAAAAAATCGGGGAGGTAAAAGAGAATTGGAAGGTGGCGAATAGGATAGGATGGGATGAGGGGGAATGTGTGGTTTAGTAGATAATAGCTCGGGGGAGAGGTGCTAGGGATGCAGGAGGAGGAGGAGGAGAAGAAGAAAAAGGAGGAGGTGAAAAAGGAGGAATAGGGGGAATAAAGAGAATAGAAACTAGTAAAATGAAGGAATATAGGGAAATGGAAGAATTAGGGGAAGAGGAGGAAGAGAAGAAAAAGGAGGAAGAAAAGAAGAAGGGATAGGGGGAATAAGGAGAATAAGAACTTGTAAAAGGAAGAATATAGGGAAAAGGAGGAATGAGTGGAAGAGGAAGATAAGGAAGCGAAAGAGGAAAAGGAGGAAGAAGAAGTGGAACAGGAGACGAAAGAGTAATAAAAAAAACGAGGAAAGGAAGAACAGGAGAAAGGAAGAAGAACAGGACGATTATAAATATGAAAAAAGAGAGATATGAGATAATTTCAAAACGGGGATTTATGCGTGAAGATGAAAAACGGAGATACAAGAGATGAAAAGAATGAAGCGAGGAGCAATTTGAGATGGAAAGTGAAGGATGAGAAGGGAAAATTGGGTAGAAAGTCAGAGAGAGAGAGAGAGAGAGAGAGAGAGAGAGAGAGAGAGAGAGAGAGAGAGAGAGAGAGAGGGAGAGGGAGAGGGAGAGAGAAACCCCACTGAGCGAGCAGATAAAGAGGGGGATGGGAGGGGGGGGGGGGTGGTGAAGGGACCGTAGAAGAGAAGGGGCAATATCAATATACAGGACAGCTACCCTTCCTCACCCCCCCTTCCCTTCCCTTCCCTTCCATTTATGATTACTCAGACTTTCCACCATAAGTCTTTAACCCTTCCCCTTTCCCATCCCTCTTCCCTTACTTTCCCCCTCCCCTTCATCCCCATCATCAAAAATATTCACACACCCCCAACCTCCCCATACCACCTGGACGCTTCCTTATAACATCCTCCTCCTCGTCCTCCTTCTCCCTCTTCCCTTCCCCCTCATAAGTTTCATCCCCTACCATCCCTACAGTCTCTCCCCTTCTCCCTCTCTCTTCTCCTCTCACTTTCTCTCACTTTCTCTCTCCTCTCTCTCTCTCCCTCCACTTCCGCAGCCTTACCTTTCCTTACCTGCATGTTGCCAGCTCAGATAAGATTTTTTTCCTCCCTGGCCGGTCATTAAATTGTGTAAAAGAAGGCTGTGTGAGCTTTCTCTCAAGATCAGCGACGCGATATCCTCCACCTCTTTCCTGCCATTTCCTTCCTCCTCCTCCTCCTCCTCCTCCTCCTCCTCCTCCTTAACCTCCTTCCTCTTCTGCTGTTTATTGTTCCTATCACCACTATTGTTTTGATTTTTTTTTTCGTTTCTCTTAGTATCACACACACACACACACACACACACACACACACACACACACACAGAGAGAGAGAGAGAGAGAGAGAGAGAGAGAGAGAGAGAGAGAGAGAGAGAGAGAGAGAGAGAGAGAGAGAGAGAGAGAGAGAGAGAGAGAGAGAGAGAGAGAGAGAGAGAGAGAGAGAGAGAGAGAGAGAGAGAGAGAGAGAGAGAGAGAGAGAGAGAGAGAGAGAGAGAGAGAGAGAGAGATGTCAAGGTCAAGAAAGGGCAAACACACACACACACACACACACACACACACACACACACACACACACACACACACACACACACACATTAACATTCGTATTTACAACACATTCTTAACTCGTGATTTCTGTAAATGTCTTGATTAGTATTTGCTATCCCAGGAGTACAGTGACGAGATAATACCACATTCCCGTTTCCTCCTCCTCCACCTTTCCTTCTCTACGGAAAACACACGGGCGTTCAAGTACCGTTTCTTCACCGTTTCGACGTGGCCGTGAGGTGATGACACACAAGACATAACGACGGGAAACACTGGTGGCGGAGCTGAGTGAGGGAGACCCGGCGAGGGAGGTAAAGGGACTATTACATTGGGCAAATTTTCCGTGGATCTTCAGTCAAACGTGGTTCTCATTTGTTTCTTGTTATTGCTGCTGATGATGATGGTGAGTAATACCGTCGTCCTCCGTTGAAATCTATCGTACCTTTGGAGAATCGTGGACGCGTCAGAAAACCACGGGAATATGAGAACCACGCCAGCTGAAATTGTGGTTTGACTGAAGATCCACGGAAAATTTGCCCAGTGTAATAGCCCCTTAATGCTGTTGATGATGGACGTGACGAGGAGCATGAGAAGGAAGATGATGATGATGGTGGTGATGGTAATGATGATGTTTGTGCTGTTGATGTGGATGATTCTGATATTAGTGATGATGACTTTGCAAAACCAGACAATGTAATACTGAATTTGATGCTAACCCGTGGGCGTAAGATTATGGAATGTGAGTTGCTGTTTTTTTTATTTTTTTTATTATTATTATTATTTTTTGTTGTTGTTCACACACACACATTGTCGTCAGGTAAACAAACACACACACACACACTCGGTAATCCTAGGTATACACGGAAGTCATGTGCTCTTCTGGGTCACCAAAGAGCACACGTGTTTGTTACTACGGCTTCATCTCCCTAACCCCTGAAGTCACTCACCTCCTTCTCCTCTTCCTCTTTCTCCTCCCCCTCCTCCTCATCAGCTGGGTGGGCTGTGCGCCGAAGGCACCTAATCGGACTCGAACCGGTGTCCCGAGGAGTGGTAGGCGGTCGCAGAAACCACTCAGTTACGGACGCGCAGGGGCTGTGGTGTAAAGAGAGCCCATTTTAACTCTCACTCTGCCCGGGAATACAACCCAAAATCTCTATTCAACCGAGAAATTTCGGTTGCGAGCCGAGTGCCTAGTGCCCCCCCTCCCCCCAGTATTTTCTAGATTCGCCACTGCTGACACCGCTAATATTTGCTGGCCTTACATGCATCTCACGGCATTATTTTTTTACAGTAAAGAAGCAGCGTTAGGGTAAAAAACAACAAAAACAGCCCGCCAGAAGTACTGCTCTTGTAAACGAAAATTGAATCGAGTGAAACAAAATTTATAACGACTCAGAGTGCTATTTATGTCTGACAATGATAATATTTCGTGAATACACTCAACATAACCAACGCTTCGCTGTTCTTCTCTCCCTCCCCTTCCCTTCCCCATTGTTAAAGTCACCCCAGAATATCAACCGCAGAAAACGTTACCCATTTGTGTTTCAGGGGTTACTTCGTTTTTCCCTCCATAGTACTTGGCCAGTATTCTCAATCGGCGCCCAAGTACATATGTTTGACAAGGCTTTCGTAGGCGTTTAGGGGCATTTCCACGGGTAGTTTAATAACCCTGGTGGTAGTGTGACCCTTCTTCTGTACCATGAATGTAAAAACTCCTTCTTGAAAACTCGATTAATCTCCTTTTCGGCCGTTGGAAGTATTTGATATGGGAGGTGGAAACGTCTGAGGATATCGCCCAAGCTTGTATGCGTAGTAACTCACGGGGTCAAGGGACGCTATACGATTGTTTATTGTGTTGTGACATGTGAAAAGTGCGTTGAGGGAAAGAAAACAGGCCAAATTTTTATTCATTTTTATTTATTATTATTATTATTATTATTATTTTTTTTACAGCAAAGGAGACAGCACAAGGGCACAAAAAAAGGAAACAACAATAAAAAAAAAGCCCGCTACTCGCTGCTCCTGTGATATGTGATATTTTTTCCTTCATTTTGTGACCAATTATATGATGAATTTCTCTCTCTCTCTCTCTCTCTCTCTCTCTCTCTCTCTCTCACAGGGTCAAGGGGCGCTATAAGATTGGGTTTTATAGCGTTATGACATGTGTAAATTGCGTAGTGGAAAAGGAAAACTGTCAGAATAGTTGCGTGATATTTTTTCCTTCATTTGCTGACCTGTTATACGATGAATTGGAAGCTTCCCTCTCCTTCCATCAAAATTTTCCTAAATCCACTCTTTTCCTCCTCTCTTCGTCCCTCGTCCCTCCACCCCTCTCTCTCTCTTCCCCCGTCTTTCCCCCTTTCCTTCCTCCTCCCACTTCCTCCTCTCTCCTCCCTTTCCATTTTCCCGTTTTCTTCAATGACCTTCTTATCCGAAACTCTCGAAATTTTGTACACTGTGTTTGTTGCCCGCGTCATGTTAGGGTGACGAGGGAGGTGAAGAACATGCCTTAGTTAGCTGGAGGTCTTGCTACATTCCCGGCCAAAACGAAAACCTTGACTGCTTCAGGAATTACTTTATGGACTTGTAAATTACGTATGTGACTTTATTCTCTGTTGCAGCACTTCGACCGCCTGCCTTCGTGTGGGTAAATAGAGAGAGCGGGTTTTTATTTTCTAGTATATATAAAAATGCAATAAAAGAAAAAAGAAAAAGGTAAATAGTCAGAGAGAGAGAGAGAGAGAGAGAGAGAGAGAGAGAGAGAGAGAGAGAGAGAGAGAGAGAGAGAGAGAGAGAGAGAGAGAGATTTAGCTTCACATGGGTAAGTTGAAAGAGCAGTTTTTTTCCGGCATTAACATTATTTAGCTTCATATGGGTAAGTAAGTAGAAATAGCTGTTTTTTTTTTCTAGCATACACATTATTTAGCTAAAAGGAAAAAGGGAGGCATTTTATGGGCTGACTTTTAACTTTTTTCCCGCCTTCTTTCATTTCTTCTCTCATTTTTCTTCATCTCCCATTCCTCCTTCCTCTTTTCTTCATCTTCCATTCTTCCTTTCCCTTTTCTTCATCTACCATTCCTCCTTTCCCTTTCCGCCTCCTCTCCTTCCTTCTCTCCCGCTCGCCCTCCTACCTCCCTGCTTCCCTGTTATCCTTCTTTCTCTTTCTCAATCCTCCCTGACTTTTAACTTATTTTACAGTATGTTTCATGGACTACTTTGTGAAAATCATGCATGAAATATTGAGAGCCTTCTGTGCTAAATTCTAAAGATGACAACACATACCATTTCTCTTTTTTTCTTCTATATCAACTTGTTTTGAGGGATGGAGTGTGATATATTTTGCCACACTTCTCCATTCAATCATGCAGGAAATATTGAGGAGGGGCTTCTGTGGTAACCTTTAAAGATGAAAACACAACACCGTTTCTCTTTTTTCTATATCAGCTTGTTTGGGGGATGGAGTGTGATATATTTTGCAACGCTTTTCCATTCAGTCATGAAGGAAATATGTAGGGACTTCTGTGGTAACCTCTTAAAGAAATGAAAACAGCACCATTTCTCCTTGTACATACTTATTGTCTGGGGGAGAGAGTGTGACATATTTCGCCACGCTGCTTCATCCTTCCTGGTGGCACGGGACGAATACTTACACATGCTGGGAGGGCAGACGAAGCTCTTAATCCAATTTGTCTCAGTCCTTTGTCCCATTGTCTCCCGAGTGAATAGCGTTAAGACAAAATGTGTAACGCTGGACAATGGGGTGTGAAGATCTGAGTCTGGCTATTTAGGGAGATTCATGGCTCTCTTCCCTTTTTCTCCGTATCACACTGGCCTTTGATTTCCGATTGCGTTTGATAAGGACCTGATGAGGAGGTGAAGCTTTGGCAGGGACAAAGTGAAAACAAAATGGGTAGCGTCAAACAGGGCCGTGTGAAGAGCTGGGTGTGGGTACTTCTAGAGGTTTTATGCCTCAGTACCATTTTCGAAGAGTCTGGACAGGCTTCGTATCACATTGGCCTTTGATATTGTGTATGTTTAGGGCTGAAGTGAGGAGGTGAAGCCTTTGACGGGGAATAATGTGGGTAAAGCAAAACACAACGGCGCGATGATCAAGGACGTAGAGTTCATAGGAGTGGCGGAGAGCGGATGATGTGTTGCAAAAAATAATTAAGATAAAGTTGGGTATAAAATTTGATGATGATTATGGCGGTGGGTGAGAATGACAGTAACGAAAAAGACGAATCAGCGACAAGAAAGAAATGATGACACTCGAAAGCAGATTAAGAAAAAAAGTATACAGGTTAAGAGTAAAGGAAAACATATGAAGCGGGCAGGAGAATTGGTGACTGAGGGAGTGGACAGCGAAGTGAGGTAGGAAGCGAGCGAGTGTAAGGAAGCAACAACACTCAAGGAAGACATGAAGAGAGTGAGCGAGTAGACAGCGAAGCGAGGTAGGAAGCGAGCGAGTATAAGGAAGCAACAACACTCAAGAAAGACATGAAGTGAGTGAGTGAGTAGACAGCGAAGTGAGGTAGGAATTGAGCGAGTGTAAGGAAACAACAACACTCAAGAAAGACATGAAGAGAGTGAGCGATTGAGTAGACAGCGAAGTGAGGTAGGAAATGAGCGAGTATAAGGAAGCAACAACACTCAAGAAAGACATGAAGTGAGTGAGTGAGTAGACAGCGAAGTGAGGTAGGAATTGAGCGAGTGTAAGGAAACAACGACACTCAAGGAAGACAGTGAAGTGAGTGAGTGAACGAGTAGATAGCGAAGTGAGGTAGGAAGCGAGCGAGTATAAGGAAACCGCAGAACTAAAAAAAGACTAAAGTGAGCGAGGAAGCAATGCAGAAGTGAGTGCGTGAGTGACCCCTCTGATATTTGCCAATCCTCGCACGGCAAGGCTTCGCTAACAGGATTGGTGGCGGTACTGTGGCGGAGGAGCTTGTGGCCGGGTGGCGAGGGTGGCGTCACCAACAGTGTGGGTGCAGCCATTGCCGGCCCAGGAGTCTGTCGCGCACTCTGACCTGACGCCCGCACGCCAGCCCGTCCGCTCGCCCGTCCGCTCGCCCGTCAGTCAATCCGCCAACCCGCCCACATGGTTAACTCGGTGAGGGTGTTCAAGAAAACCGCCCCCAATGGTGAGTGTGTGCCTGCCCCCTCCCTACACTGCCACCCAGCACCCGCCACAGCTACCCATCACTGTCGTCATTCTCCCTTCCATGGCCCTGTCACCTAGACTAGGGGTCGGAAACCCGTAAGGCTAGAGGACCCATTTATTTTTTGTTTCATGGAAAAAAATAATATTCTCGATGTGCCGCAACACAAAGATTTGACTCATTAAACAGGAATCTATTTCATGTATAAGAAAATCCTTTTAAACAGCAAATAAAATAAAAAATGTGGATTTTCCCTTTTGATCCCTCAAGAACTTTCAGAGTTATAGTTTCAGAGTTATAGAAACAATACTCCAAAGCTGCGTTGGGTAGTGTTACGGTGTGTGAGGCCCTGGCTTTGAAGAGGCAAACAATAATTTATGAAGAACTGGGAGCCACACACGTGTACTGAAAGAGCCTCGAGCGGCTCTGTAGCAGCAGGTTGCAGGTTTCTAGGTAGGGTCGCATTATAAGACATTTCACCGCCCAAGAACACACATTTGACAAGGCTTTCGTAGGAGTTGTGGGCATTTCCAGGAGTAGTTTTATGACCCTGGTGTTAGTTTGACCCTTCTTCTGCACCATGAACCTAAGGAAACACTCATTAGAACTCGACTGACCCCCTCTTTGACCTTTATAAATTGTTAATGTGAGAAGCGATAGTGTCTTATGATACCAACCTACGTAACCTCTCTCCGACCCCCACCCACTTCCACGCACCGTCTGTTAACCATTTTCACTCACTTTAACCCAACACCTGCAGCATTCCGCCCACCCACCACACGCTACCCATTCGCACTAATTTCCACCCATGCACCACCTCCCACAACATTCACCCACCATGTACTAGTCACTTCCTCGCACTTCCACCACCGCCTCCTACAACCCTCCACTACCCGCCACTTCCCCCCCTTATCCACATCCTCGCAAACCAGCCCATTATCTTTATCACCACCCATCAACGCCGCACGCCTCCACAAACTCCCGTCACGTCAACGCCCACCATCGCTGGGAGCTTGTCACCCCCACCCACCCGGATCCGCAGCCCCTACTCGGATCGCTGTTGCTAGAGACTAAATAACCACTGAAGGACTGAAATACGAATTGTAAAGATATAGTACCAAAGGAGTTATCACCATGTTCATTATCATTATTATTGGTATTGTTAATAGTATTAGTATTAGTAAAAGTTGGCGATGGTAATACCGGTAACAGGTTGGTATGTTACTGGCGCTCAGAAAGAATGAGTAGAGTTAGTTTTAGGTTATGTTGCCAGGAGTGACACAGTGGTTGCTGGGGGCTTTGTGGCAGCATCTAATCCACCGCTGAAGCCACAAATCCAGAAACTCTTTAAGACCACCTCCAAACGGGCTTTCCGCAGGCAAAGTCACCGCCTACCTCACGCGGCGGGACTTCGTGGACCACATCAGCCACACCTCGCCCGTGGACGGCGTGGTGGTGGTGGACAAGAACTACCTGGGCGGACGGAAGCTGTTCGCCCGCGTGGTGGTCACCTACCGCTACGGCCGCGAGGAGGACGAGGTGATGGGCCTGCACTTCACCAAGGAGGTCGAGCTGGAGAAGAGCGAAGTGACGGCGGCGGGGAAGCAGGAAGTTTCGGACGTGGTGGAGTGTGTCATGACCAAGCTGGGTGCTGATGCCCGGCCCTTTTGTGTCCACCTGCCGCCCAACGCCCCCGTCTCCGTCACCCTCGATCCGGAACGGGACAGCTCAGTAAGTGGCGCCTCGCCCCCCCCACCCCTCAATTTCCACGCTCTGCTCCTGTAGTCAGCCTCACGCTTGTTTGCTGTTCACGTTGCTGTGATGAAACGCCGTTGATAGAATATATACGCTTATGCGTAAACAAACCTTTTACAAGGCTTCCTTAGCTCGACTACGGCTGTCAGATAAAAAAGAAGTATGTTACTGTACTTTAGGTGCTTCCTTAGGGCATGACCCAACGGCTGAGCCGAGCGGGAATACAGTCAGCAGAGCTGCATAATTCATGAGATGTATGAGGTGAATCCTCTGAGAGTAGCTGTACAATGCTGCTGCCTTGCATAACGTCAAAAGACCATTTTTACAATCCGCTTATTCAACAACTTCAAGTATCAGCCGCGTACCTGGACCAGGCACTGACTGACTAAGACTTTTTGTCTGCCTCCCTCCCCCTTCAGAGCAGGAGGCTGGGCGTGACGTACGAGTTGGCGCTGTACGTGGCTGACCACCCCGAGGAGGCCCCGCAGAGGCGCAACGCCGTCTTCTTCCCTGTGCGTAAGGTGCAGTTCGCCCCGGCCAAGACCCTCGCCCCCTCGCCGCTCATCTCGGTGACCAGGACATTCACGCTTCCCTCCGGCAGCATCACGATGGAGCTGCAGCTGGAGCGTGACCTGTGTTACCACGGCCACCCCCTCGAGGCCCAGGTATTCATCAACAACGCCTCCAAAAAGACGATGAAGCACCTGACGGTGCAGGTGATGCAGCACGTGGAGGTCACCGTGAGTGACACGCACTTCAGCGCCGTGGTGTCCTCCATAGACACCTACGAGGGCTGCCCCGTCACGCCCAAGTCCCTCTACTCCAAGACCATCGTCCTCACGCTCCAGCCCCTACGGGCCCACGGGGTGGCCCTCGAGGGTCACGCCCAGGACCAGGATGCCAACCTGGCCTCCTCCACCATCATGTCCACCGCCGCGGCGCTCAACGATGTGCTGGGTATCATCGTGTCCTACTCCCTCCGGGTGACGCTCAACTGCGGCTCCATTGGCGGCGAGCTGAGCGCCGAGCTGCCCTTCAAGCTGATGCACACGGACCATCCCGGCACCAAGGCGTGCCTGCAGAGGACGCAGTCGGCCGTCGACTACAACCTTGTCATCGAGGAGTACAGCGCCTTACGTCGCGGGAAGTCCCTCGTCGACGACCTGGAGGATTGACGTGCCACCGCGAGGACCCTCCCACCGAGGCTAGCCTCACGCCTCGACCACGGGGGCCTCTGGGCGCCAGACTCACATGCACCCGTGCCACCCACAGGGCCTGTTTTTTCAGCGGGCGTTGTGACCCTGGGGGCGTAGCAGTGCAATGCTTACTGGCGGCGGGGCGGGTCAGAAGCGTCGCTAGACATCAAGAATATCAATGCACGCTGCGGCTACCCCCCCCCCCCCCCCATCATACATACGCATCGTCTTTCGTATCATGTATTCGCCTAGGACACGTGCGAGGTCAGCGGACTACCTTTGTTTACTTTGTGTACCTTCCCCGCGCTGCACCGTCATCCAAGCGATAAAAAGAAAAAAAATGTATTGTGTTTATCTTCCCCATGAAACCGATTAGCCAAGCAGTACCTTTTTACATTCTATTTTTACATTACTGTATTTGTGAGGGCTGAGGAAAGAGGTGATAGTGATGAGTTAAAATGATGAGTAGAAAACAGGGAGCATGATAAGGAATAATAATGGTTGTGGCAGAAGTGGTTTAAGCCGTTTACAAATAATTTAGCGCCAGGGAAGGGAACTACGGTAATGGATGTGGTCTGAAGGGCGGCCGGGTGACGGTGTTGATGCTAATGGAAGATGAAGAAAGTGGTGGTGGTGGTGGTGGTGTTGGGGAGAGTCATGACTCCTCCATCTGAAACTGACCCTCTCTTTTCGGCTTCTTGTTCAATTTTCTTTACTGGAGCGGCGCCTAGAGGACTTTTTTTTTGGTCTTTGCCTTTGAGCTGCTTCCTCTATTAACGCACCTGCCACCCGCGGCCACGCACGCACCGTCCGCAGCAACTGCAGCCATAAGCATCTCACCACTCTCATCGCCACAAGGCGCCAGCTGGCGCAATCTCAGCTACAAGCATCTTGTCGCAACTCACGCAACACCAACAAGGCTCAGCTACTTGCATCCATCCCTACCGCCATTGTCGCTTGTCGGGGGGGGGGGGGTATTTAAGACTTCAGCTTCCTTTAGCTTCCTTAATATTTTTTATATATTTAGCCTTTATGTAGAAAGTGACGAGGCGAGCGGCGAGACTGTCGTTGTGTGTCAGTCTCCGGTGAAGGTGGCGGCGAGGTACAGGTTGGAAAATAATTGTTACAATTGGTCACGTATGAGCAGTGACCTCCGCACCATCGAGTGCTAAGTATACAAAACTCTATTAGAAAAAAACAAAACAAGGACGGGAAGGGATATGACAACAATAGCCAGTGGAAGTAGGTGAAACAAACAGGGAATAGAATAGTGACGATAGTGATAGGCAAATAAAAGGCAAGGGTTAAGAAACGGTTATTTTGATGATGAAGTGGAGATGTTAAGGACGAGAGATGATAGTGAAGATAGTAACGATAGAGGGATGAGAGGTGAAAGAGATTAACAATAGTGATAGGTAAGTAAAAGATAAGAGATAAGAAGATAGTTATAATGATGATGATGAATGAGGGTTGTTAAGGGCGAGAGTTGATAGTGAAAATAGTGAAGATAAAGGATAATAGTGATAGGTAAGTAAAAGATAAGAGATAAGAAGATGGTTATGATGATGATGATGAATGGGGGGTTGCGGGAGATGATAATGAAGGTAGTGACGATAAAGGGGGGTGGGGGTGGCAGGCGGGGGGCGGCGAGGGCGAGAGCAGAAGGCCGGGCCGGAGGAGGGCGGCGATGCAGTGGTTCGCCTGAGGTTGTGGCGGACAGAACCGAACCGACGCAGCGGCGGGTGGAGAGCTACACGTGTGGCGGCGCCGGTGGTGGTGGTGGTGACGGTAGTTGATACAGTGGTGGTGGTTGTGGTGGTGGTACAAGTGCGGTGGTAGTGGTTGTGGTGCGGTGGTGGTGGTGGTGGTGGTGGTAGAGTTTTTTACACGTGTGGTGGTAGTGGTGGTGGTGGTGGTCGTGGGCAATGAATGGAATAATAGTTGAATGAATTTCTTTATGTCTCTGTTTATGGCTTCTCTTTCATCTTCCTCCTCCTCCTCCTCCTCCTCTTCCTCCTCCTCCTCTTCCTTCTCCTCCTCTTCTTCTTTCGTCTTCCTTTCTTCTTTTGATTGTCTTCTCAGAATGGTCGTCGCCAATTATCCGTTTTTTCTTTCATGAATAATTATTGTTTACGTGATTTGCTTTTGTTTCGTTCTGACTTATTAGCTTTCTGTCCTTGTCTGTCTGTCTGTCTGTCTCTGTCTATCTATCTATCTTTCTCTCTTCATTCAGCAGCAAATTCATGTACACATTTACTTTAGTGCCGACCATTCACGCGTGCCCCCCTCGCCCCCTCACTCCCCCCCCCCCCCCACCACCACCACCCAGCCCCGCGGCGTGGACGGACGGAACGAAAAAGAAAATAACAAAACAGTGCGCGCTCACGCACACACACACACACACACACACACACACACACACACACACACACACACACAGTCAACTAACAAGAACGGAGGAGCTGCAAAAATTAAACGTCTTTTTCTTTTTCAAATTGGCGAGGGCGGAAAATGAAGCCATTACCCAATTATCGCCACAACAAGAAAGACAAAAAAACGTTTAATGGAAGGAATTATTAGAGTGAGAAGCACGGCCTATTTTTAAGTCACTATTACGATCCATTCATTATGTGCGCAATTTTGGAGATTATGAAGTTGATCGAGTTCTTATTTAAACCAGTTGATGCAAAGAGAAAATTATGCAGTAGATGGAGTCCTCATGTAAACCAGTAATTGCAAAGAGAAAATTATGCAGTAGATGGAGTTCTCATGTAAACCAGTTATTGCAAAGAGAAAATTATTAGGTAGATGCGACTCTTATTTAAGCCAGTTATTGCAAAGAGAAAACAACAAAGTAGATAAAGTTCATATTTTAACCTGTTATTGCAAAGAAAAAAAAATGAAGTAGATGGCTCATATGTTTAAAGCAGTCTTTGCAAGGCGAAAATTGTAAAGTACATCATTTATTTAAACCAGGACGAGAGATGATAGTGAAGGTAGTGACGATAAAGGTGTGAGAGGTGAAAGAAAGTAATAATAGTGATAGGTAAGTGAATCATGAGGTACATCGAACATTTATTTGAACCAGTTATTTGTGGACCGAAAATTATGAAGTACTAGGGACATTTATTTAAACCGGTTATTGCAAGGAAAAAATCATGAGGTTGATCGAACATTTATTTGAACCAGTTATTTACTTACATTCACTAGAAAGACGAAGAGTGCGGGGAGATCTGATAGAAGTATTCAAATGGGTCAAGGGTTACAACAAAGGCGATATAATAAAGTACTGAGAATTAGCCAGCAGGATAGAACACGCAGTAATGGATTTAAATTGGAAAAGTATAGATTTAGGAGAGATATAGGCAAGCATTGGTTTAGTAATAGGGTGGTGGGGGAATGGAATAGACTCAGCAATCACATAGTTAGTGCAGGGACGATAGCTTGTTTTAAGAGTAGACTGGATAGCTACATGGACGAGGATGACAGGTGGCAGTGAGGTGTGGGTGCAGTAAGGAGACGGTACTGGAGCGTACGCCCGTACCGAAGGTAAACGAGGATCAAGCCTCTACCTGTAACCCCTGAAACTACACCTCACACATCGTAAGTAGTGGGGGGGATTCTGGAGCTGCCCTGTGTAGGCCACCCGGCCTCTTGCAGTTTCCCTATGTTCTTATGTTCTTATGTTCTTATTTGTTGACCGAAAATTATGAAGTAGACGGGACATTTATTTAAACCGGTTATTGCAAGGAGAACATTTATTTGAACCAGTTATTTGTAGACCGTAAATAGCCGAGGATGAATCAGACGTTTACTTAACCCGCCGCCGCCGCCTTTCCTCGCAGGACACGAAGAGGAGCAGCAATTTACTGTTATTTAATCACTGCAATTCAGAGACCAATTCGCGGCCTTTCCTTCCTCCTTCCTCCTCCCTCCTCGGCCCTTTTCCTCTCCTTTCCTCCTGTCTCCCTCTCGCTCTCTCGCTCTCCCTCCGCCAAATCACGACGCGGCTGCTGACCTGTGCCTCGTGCTAATTGGTGGACGAACGGTCGCTGGAGTACCGCTGACCAAGGGAGGATGACCACCTAAACTTTTGCCTCCGTGGATTGGCAGGAAAAGTGAGAAGCGAACGGGAAAACACAAACTAACAAAGGGACAAAAGGAAGAAGGAAGAGAAGCAGATATTACACGAAAAAAGGAAGAAGGAAGAGAAGCAGATATTACACGAAAAAACACACAAGAGGAAGATTAATTAATATAAACTGGTGAAACAAGGACAGAGATAAAGATAGAAAACAAGAGAAGAGGAAAGAAAGAAAGGGGAAGAGGGGCAGATATTACACACTATAAACCAAGGAAGAGTAGTAAATATAAGCTTGATAAAACAAAAGGACACAAATAAAAGATAAAGATAAAGTTCAGGAAAATAATTACACACAAACTGGGAGGGGAAACGGTAATAACAGGGAGAGAAATAACGACTCCTAAAAGACGGGCGGAGAGGAAGGACTGGTATTGGAGCGAGGGGTGAGGAGCGGAGGAGAAGGAGGAGGAGGAGGAGGAGGAGGAGGAGGAGTCATGGAAGGGAGCTGCGTGAGGGATGTGGTCAGACTCCTGTTGGTGCTGACGGTGCTGCTCAGTGTGTCAGGTGAGGCTGTGTGTGCTGTGTGGTGATGCATGTCTGTCTGTCTGTCTGTCTATCTCTGTCTGTCTCCTGATGTGGTTATGCTCCTGTTCTATTGTGGCTGCGTTCCTGTTTTTTTCTGTTTTTTTTCCCTGCTTGTTTCTCTTTTCACTTCTTTGTCTCTGTTTTCTTATCTTTTCGTTTTATCATTTTGCTTTTTTTTTTTTTAGCTTGCGTGTGCGTGCGTGCGTGCGTGTGTGTATTGTCTTGTCTATTCTTTGTTTTCCGCTTGTACGTTTTCTCAACTTTTGTCTTTCTTTGTCTGTTTTCTTTTTGTTTGTGTTTGTTTGTTTGTTTATGTGTGTGTGTGTGTGTGTGTGTGTGTGTGTGTGTGTGTGTGTGTGTGTGTGTGTGTGTGTGTGTTCTCTCTCTCTCTCTCTCTCTCTCTCTCTCTCTCTCTCTCTCTCTCTCTCTCTCTCTCTCTCTCTCTCTCTCTCTCTCTCTCTCTCTCTCTTCCCCCACCCTCCCACCCACCCCGCCTCATGTATCATCTGTATCCCAACTCGCCACAGCCCTCCCCTCCCCTCAACCCTCCGCCTAAGGTCCAATCGCGTGCCCTCATTGCTATCGGTTGTCGCGCGTCGTAAGATAGGAACATAAATTTAATTCCTCTCAAGCACTCCACTGGCTTCCCGGAACTCTCCCTCTCGCCGCTCTGATTGCACTTTAACCCCGCGCTTTCCTCCATCCAAAGGGACACTTGATTAACTTTCCGCCTCGTGCCGCCAAATGAAAGTCTTCCCGTGATAGGAAATATTTTTTTTTACTTTTTTTTCCCACTTCACACACTCGCTCTCTCTGGTCCACGTAAAGTTAAAAGTTCTGAAAATATTCCTGATTAACTAAATAAAATAGATAGTTTTTTGCTCTTGATGTTAGTAGATGCACTTCCCCCTTATTATTTTTTTATTTAGACCATCTTATCATTATTTATATTTCTCCCTGTTACTGTATCGCCTCCCTTTTCTCTCTCATCTTCTCTTCATCTCTCTTTCCCCCTCCTCTCTCATCTTCTCTCCATCTCTCTTTCCCCCTCCTCTCTCATCTTCTCTCCACCTCTCTTTCCCCCTCTCTCATTTTCTCTCCACCTCTCTTTCCCCCTCCTCTCTCATCTTCTCTCCATCTCTCTTTCCCCCTCTCTCATCTTCTCTCCATCTCTCTTTCCCCCTCTCTCATCTTCTCTCTCCACCTCTCTTTCCCCTCCTCTCTCATCTTCTCTCCACCTCTTTCCCCTCATCTATCATCTTCTATCCATCTCTCTTTCCCCATCTCTCATCTTCTCTCCATCTCTCTTTCCCCCTCTCTCATCTTCTCTCCACCTCTCTTTCCCCCTCCTCTCTCATCTTCTCTCCACCTCTCTTTCCCCCTCCTCTCTCATCTTCTCTCCATCTCTCTTTCCCCCTCCTCTCATCTTCTCTCCACCTCTCTTTCCCCCTCCTCTCTCATCTTCTCTCCATCTATCTTTCCCCCTCATCTCATAGTATCTCCATCTCTCTTTCCCCCTCTCTCATCTTCTCTCCATCTCTCTTTCCCCCTCCTCTCTCATCTTCTCTCCACCTCTCTTTCCCCCTCTTCTCTCATCTTCTCTCCACTTCTCTTTCCCCCTCCTCCATTTTTCCCTCATATCATTTTTCCCTTATTCCTCATTCTTCCGTTAACTCGTCCTCCATCTTTCCCTGATAACAAAAGCGGAGATCATGTTCCTTATAGTTCTTTCAGCATCAGGAAGCAGCTGTTTAAAATGACAACTTTATTTTGAAATCTTATATTGACTGTCACCCTGCCATGGAAGTATATGCAGATTATTGGACTCTATAGAATATCTTTTTCAATCTAACCTTTTTTTCAGCTTCGAAGATTGATTATTTATTTCTGTAATCCGTTTTTTCCTTATTAATTTCGTTTTAATAGTCTGGTTCTGCATGGCCGTGTCGGAAATGAATGCAGGTTATTGGACTCTATAGCATATTTTTTCAATCTAACCTTTTTTCAGCTTTGAAGATTGATTATTTATTTTTGTTATTCTTTTTTCTTATTAATTTCGTCTTAATAGTCTGCTCCTGCATGGCCGTGTCGGAAATGAATGCAGATTTCTTAACTCCGGCGCCTAAGGAACTTTTAGCCGCTGTCTTTTTCCTCGCGACTATATTATCTTAAAACACACTAACTCTTTTTCCTCACGACCTTTACTTTTACTTTCTCCTTTAGCGTCACGTCTCCCTCTCACGGTCAGGGTGTCGCGCGCGTCGCATGCTGATTAATTAAAGCTGGAAGATGCCTCGAGATTCGTTTGCTAACTTTCTCGCCAACTTCCTTAACTTTGTCCTCGCGATCTCCGGGCGAAGCTGTGACTCGGATCATAACTAGACGCCGGCGGATCAAGGGAATGACGAAGCTCCATTACGAGGGATATGAAAGGCGAAAAGTGCGAAATCTCTGTGTGGATTATAAGTTTTTTTTTCCACTTCAGGGCTGTATATATTTTTATCTATTTATTTAGCGTGTATAAATTATGCTTATCCTATATACCAGTTTCTTCTTTCTTGTCTTGTTCACGTTTCTCTCTTGTTTATAATTTGTTTTTGTTTTCCATTTCGTCCCCTTTATAGTGTGTGTGTGTGTGTGTGTGTGTGTGTGTGTGTGTGTGTGTGTGTGTGTGTGTGTGTGTGTGTTTTGAGTGTGTGATTCTTGTCCCAGCAGTTAAATGTCGCAGTTGTTAGATGTTACTTCTGACGCACACAACATAGCATGAAAACCTTAGTGTATGTTTCTCTGCCTCTCCGATTCGCTTCTCTCGTGAGCAGCACAATAACAAGACTAAAGCTCCTCATTAGCCAACACAGGGCCGTATTATAAGACATTTCGCTGCCCAAGAACACGTATTTGACAAGGCTTTCATGGTAGTTGTGGGCATTTCCAGTAGTAGTTTTATGACTCTGGTGGTAGTTTAACCCTTCTTCTGTACCATGAACCTAAAGAAACACTCATTAGAACCCGACTGACCCCCTCTATGGCCTTTAGAAATAGCTGATGTGAGGAGCGAAAGTGTCTTATAATACCGACCGTGTATGCCTTACCTCACTATCCTGCATGCCGTACAGAGGGAGACAGAGGGAGGGAGCGAGGGAGAGGGGTAGGTACATACAACATCCTCCTTACCACACCTTACCGCAGGGGGCGACGTGAAGGTACGGATCAAGGAGGTGAGGGTCCCGTCCGTAGCCTTGGAGGGGGACATGCTGCGTCTCCACTGCGACTACGAGGACGCGTCTGGCTCCTCGCTCTACACCCTCAAGTGGTACAAGGACGGCCTCGAGTTTTACCGCCACCAGCCCGGCCTCTCGCGCCCCGACGACCACCACTGCCCCAGCGCTAACGTCCGACAGGTGGAGGGAGTCGCCGTGGACGTGAGTTGAAGTGAAGTGTGTTGAGATTAGGCGATGAAGGAGGGGTGGCCATGGCAGGGTTATGGGACGGTTAGGACTGGTTAAACAAGTGTGTGTGTGTGTGTTTGTTTGTTAGTGTGTGTGTGTGTGTGTGTGTGTGTGTGTGTGTGTGTGTGTGTCCATGCTTTCCTTTCTTCTCCCTCTTCCTTTTCCGCTTACTTTCTCGCCTCCTTCCTTACCTCTTCATCCTCCCTTCCTTATTTTCCTTCCTAAACGCTTTCCTTCCTTCCTCCCGTCCCATCCATGCTTACCTTTCTTCTCCCTCCTTTTCTGCCTAGTTTCTCGCCTCCTTCTTTACCTCTTCATCCTTGTTCTCCGTCCTCCCTTCCCTGTTTTCCTTCCTACACGCTTTCCTTCCTTCCTACTCCTTTTCCTCCTTTCCTCCCGTCCCTTCCCACGTTCTCTCCTTCCTTCTCCCTCTACCTATCCCTTCCTTCTTTTCCCCTACTTTCTTATCTCTCCATTCTTTTTCTCTCTTGACCTTCTTTTCCTTCCTACACGCTTTCCTTTATTCCTCCCGTCCCTTCCTATGCTCTCCTTCCTTCTTCCTCTTCCCATCCCTTCCTCTTTTCCCGCCTCCTTCCCTACCTTCCCATCCTCTCTCCATCAGCTCGACCTCTTTCCCTTTTCCACACGTTTTCCTTCCTTCCTACTCCTTTTCCTCCTTTCCTCCCGTCCCTTTCCACATGCTCTCCTTCCTTCTCCCTCTACCTATCCCTTCCTCCTTCTCGGCATCCTTCCCTACCTTTCCATCCTCTCTCCATCTTTTCCACACGCTTTCCTTCCTTCCTATACTCCTCCTCCTTTCCTCCTGTCCCTGCTCCGTCAAAAGAAAAGAATAGAGGCTAGAAGGGAGGTCAGTTTCGGGTGGAGAGGTGTCTTGAATTTACCTGTTTAGTGTTAACCTGCATCCGTACAACAGGTGAGCATCGCGAGCACCTGTTGTTAATGCCTCAAAGGGGGGACCGTGTGGGGCCGGGTGCAGCGTTGCTAAATTATCGTACTCATCGCATTTTCGTAGTTTCTGACCAATAACGAATGCAAAAACAAACAAACAAACATCAATAAATAGATGTTTTAAAGCTAACTTCAATTTTTTAACGTTATTTGTGTAGGTACGAGAGTTTGAGGCTTAAAAGTAATAAAGACGATGTGGTGAATACGATAATCTGGCAACGCTGGCAGCCTGGTGTTAATTACCGGCCGTCAACAAAACATTCACGCCCATCACGAGCTTAATTACATTGTTTCACTTTAATTCTTTCCATAAGTGTTTACCTCGTGTTTTTTTTCTCCTTTTTTTCGATTTGCTTCAAAGTGGTGTTGTAAATTTCCTTGTATTTCATTTCACTGCCTCGTGGAAAGATTAAGCTGTTCCTTCTTCCCCCTCTCCCTCCTCTTTCTTACCCTCCTCCTCCTCCTTCTTCCTCCTCTTTTCTTTCCCTCCCTCCTCCTCCTCCTCATTTCCTACCCTTCCTCCTGCTTCTCTCCAACCCTCCTTCCTCCTTTTTTTCCCTCCCTCCTCCTCCTCCTTCTCTCCTACCCTCCTTTCTCCTCCTTTCCTACCCTTCCTCCTCCTCCTTCTTCTCTCCTACCCTTCCCTCCTCCTCCCTTCCTCCCTTCCCTCCCCTACTGCTGGCACCTCCTTCTTTCGTCCTCTACTTCCACGCTCCTACTATCTGCTCCCTCCCTCTCCCTTCTCCCCTTCCCTCCTCCCATCCCTCCCTTACGCTTTAAACCTTCCTCTGGCACCTTTCTTCCACCCTCCTCCTCTCATGTTCCCTCCTGATGGCACTCCTCCACTCCTCCTCCTCCTCCTCCTCCTCCTCCTCCACTTTTCCCTTCTCACACTCCATTCTCTTGTTTTCCTCGTGTCTGTCTTCTTTCCTTCTTTCCTTCCTTCCTTCCTTCGTTTTCCTCGTGTCTGTCTTCCTTCTTTCCTTCCTTCCTTCCTTCCTTTGTTTTCCTCGTGTCTTTCTTCTTTCCTTCCTTCCTTCCTTCTTTCCCCCCTCTTCCACTTTCCTTCCTTCCTTCTCCCCATTCTCCCCACTCCCTTCCTCCTTTCCCTTTCCCACATGCTTACCTTCCTTCTCTCCCTCCCCCCCCCCTCCCCCCGCGGCGTGGCAGTGCTGGCAGTCGTCGGAGCGCGAGGTGGTGCTGACGGGCGTGACGCGGCGCTCCTCGGGGCTCTACGCGTGCGAGGTGATCGGCGAGCACCCGACGTTCCACCGGGAGGCGAGGCAGGGCCACCTCACCGTCTTCTGTGAGTGGACTTCGCGGCGGGGAGGGAGGGAGGGAAGGAGGGAGATGTAGGCAGATAGGGAGGGGAGAAGGGAGAGATAGACAGGGAGGGAGGGAAGAAGGGAAGGAGTTGTAGGCAGATAGGGAGGGAAGAAGGGAGAGATAGACAGGGAGGGAGGGAAGAAGGGAGGGATTTGTAGGCAGACAGGGAAAGAAAGAAGGGAGAGATAGACAAGGAGGGAGGGAGAAGTAGGCAAACAGGGAGGTAATCTGTCTATTCTGTATGGCATATATGTAAACTGTATTCTTGATTATTAGTAAAAGTATACCAGCAAGCTAACACTTTCCACCTCACTCCATCTCGCCCTCGCCTCCACCCTTCCCTCATTTACAATTCACTGCCACTCCTTCATCCTCACTCCATCTCATCCTCCATCCTCTTGCAAACTCCTTACGTTCTTATGTTCTTATGTTCTCTCACGCCATTACCGTCTCCTTCCCCAAGCGGAGGCCCTGAGGGAGCCCCGGGTGGAGGGGTTGAAGCAGCACTACACCCCCGGGGACGAGGTGTTCCTCAACTGCTCCTCCGGCAACACCCAGTACACCCCCGCCCTCACCTGGACCATCAACGGCCGTGCAGCTGACCAGGTAGGCCGCTCAGGTGTACTAATTTGACCTCTGCCCACCGTTGATGATATACTGGGTAGACTTGATCGTGTTCCCCTTCTCTTACGATAAAGTTTCGAAGCTTAAATGTATACGTGAAATTTTACACTAAAGGAAGCAGCTCATTGGCAAAAAAAAATAAAAAAAAATAAAAATAAAATAAATAAATAAATAAATAAATAAAATAAAATAAAATAAAATAAATAAATAAATAGATAGATAGATAGATAGAGAGATAGAGAGAGAGATAAATTAATAAAATAAAATAAAGTCCGCTAAACGCTGCTCCTATACATACAAGAAAATATAAATGTATGTTCGGAAGAGCCTGCTAGACTAAAGCTGCCATAACATGTAATTATATATATTTTAATGGTGGGTCGCCTTTCATAACTTAACTTTTCACTTTATATTCTTCTAAACTGCGTAGACTTGTGATATATTATGATTGGAATCGTGTAATTTTCTTGAATCCGTTACTAAAGGTCTTCATGTTTCGTAATAGTTCCTTAATAAATAATGAGTAATGCCAAATATAAAGGGCTTACCTACACCAAGTATTAGTTTGCTATCTGCAGGTGCAAAGATAGATGTCACTAGATATTAAGTCACAATAATTTTCCTCTTACTCACTCCATACTCTTCTCCTTGGCCTTCCTCCCCTGCCCTGCCCTGCACCCCTTCTGCCCAAAGCGTTTTAGCTACACAAGTCTGCATTTACGCTCTGTTGCAAAGCTCGTAAATGAATATTGATATAATACTGGTTTCCATCTCACTCTCCGTCCATCCTCCTTCCCCTCCTCCTCCTCCTGCACCTTGCCTCCATTCTCTCCATATTCCTTTCCGTCTTTTTTTTTTTTTCCTTTTACCCCCGCCCTTTCCCCTCACCTCTTCTTCCCCTCACACTTTGCCTCTCCTTTTTTTCTTTTTCTGCCTCCCTTTCCTCCCACTCTGCCCATCCTCCTCCTCCTCTTGCCTCCACGCTCTCCATATTCCTCTTCCTTGTTCTTCTTCTTCCCCCTTTTTCTCTCACTCTAACCGTCCTTCTCCTCCTCTTGCCTCCTCTCTGTCCATAATCCTCTCTCTCATTCTCCCTCTGCGTCCCTTTCCTCCCACTCCTCTTGCCTCCACGCTGTCAATATTCCCCTTCCTCGTTTTTCTTCTGCCTCATTTTCTCTCACTCTCAAACCATCCTTCTCCCTCCCCTTGCCTCCTCTCTGTCCATAATCCTCATTCTCCTTCTGCTTCTCTTACCTCTCACGCCCTGTCCATCCTCCTCCCTCCCCCCCTCCCCCAGCGTCACCTCCTGGAACACGCTGACGGGAAGAGCCTCGGCCTGCACCTTCCCCTGAGCCGCGGCCTGCTTCGCGGCGGGGTGGTGACCGTGTCCTGCGTCGCCACCCTCGGCAGCACGCACCTCCGGGCTGCAAATGTCACGCTGTTTGGCCGGGGCGCGCGGGTCCAGGCGGGGGCGGCCAGTGGTGCAGGTGTGTGTGTGTGTGTGTGTGTGTGTGGGGTGGGGTGGGTGGGGGGGGGGGGGCAAACTGCAAGAGTAGTACGGCTGTGTAAATAATTATATAATCAGTCTTCATTTGTCTCTTAACATGTACGTAGATTTTTTCCATTCATAGTCTCCACTTTTTTTTTTACAGCAAAGGGCGTAAAGAAAAAAAAAAAAATAGCCCGCTACTTATTGCTCCTGAATAGAAGTCAAAGGAGTGGCCAAAAGGAGAGGTCAATTTCGGGAGGAGAGGTGTCCTGATATATTTCCTTAACAGAGGCATCCCTATAATGCAGTTATTACACAATTCTACTCTGGTGTGACATAGATTCTTTTCACAATATCTTCAATCTCTAACTCGTGTTCCCTGCCCTGTCCTTCCAGATGCGTCGAGGTGGAGAGGGTGGCCGTGTGCTGTGGTGGTGGCGGTCGCTGTTATGACCCTTCTAAAAACACACTAATATACGACATTTTCGTGGCATATCTATAGAGTCGTTGAAACATTTAGCTCAGACTCATATAACTCTACGGTTTTGTACATCCCAACACAGTACCTTCGATAACTACATAACAGGAGCTTCCAACTTTTTGTTATTCTTATTCCTCTGGTTTCCAACGACTTATTTTCATGGTCTGTCACCGTTGCCAGATTGCCGTACTCAGAGAATAGTATTTACCGGTTTCTGACGCCTAACTCTTGCCAAGAAACAGCAGGAATTAACTATTTTAACGATAATTTTAAGTGAATCTCCTTATTGGGGTCCACGAGACAGTTTTGGGTCGGAAGTCGGTAAATATAAGAGGCTGAGTAAGACAATCTGGCAACTTTGTCCAGGTCTGTACTCAAATAACACTCATTTTAGCTCTCTCCTTATGCTGTGTACCTCATCATCTTCACATGTAGGCCTGATCCCCTTACTCGAATATTCTGAACTTCTAAATCTCCTAAATCTTCTAAAGCTCTCTCCTTATGCTGTGTACCTCATCATCTTCACATGTAGGCCTGATCCCCTTACTCGAATCTTCTGAACTTCTAAATCTTATAAATCTTCTAAAGCTCTCTCCTTATGCTGTGTACCTCATCATCTTCACATGTAGGCCTGATCCCCTTACTCGAATATTCTCAACTTCTAAATCTTCTAAATCTTCTAAAGCTCTCTCCTTATGCTGTGTAGCTCATCATCATCACATGGAGGCCTGATCCCCTTACTCGAATATTCTCAACTTCTAAATCTTATAAATCTTCTAAAGCTCTCTCCTTATGCTGTGTACCTCATCATCATCACATGAATATTCTGAACTTCTAAATCTCCTAAATCTTCTAAAGCTCTCTCCTTATGCTGTGTAGCTCATCATCTTCACATGTAGGCGTGATCCCCTTACTCGAATATTCTGAACTTCTAAATCTCCTAAATCTTCTAAAGCTCTCTCCTTATGCTGTGTACCTCATCATCTTCACATGTAGGCCTGATCCCCTTACTCGAATATTCTCAACTTCTAAATCTTCTAAATCTTCTAAAGCTGTGTACCTCATCATCTTCCAAATGTGCGTCTGATTCCCTTACTCGAATATTCTTAAGTGGTTGAGTGGAACTACGATACTGTTACTCATTTCTCTTTAGGGTCTCTTTCATCGTCCACCGGTTGCCACTTGTAATATAGAGTGGCATTCTTGTATCCTGGCAGGGCTCGTAAATAGGCTACCTTATACTGCCTAGTCCGGTAAGGGAAATTTCCGACTTGTATGGTACAGGTTGACACACGGTTTTCACTCACGCTGCTGTCGAAGGCCGTATGACTGATGAAGCTTCTGAGGCATTGCTGTAACCTTCTGTACCTCACCTGCCCCTTAAGCTGTTTAGCGGTGGAGAGAATACAACTTTTGTCTCAATCTATAGCGACCTTCTATTGGTGTGCCGCTGTTTGGTCCGCATGTGTTTCTCTGTACTAGCATGTCCTCCAAGGTGTGTGTGTGTGTGTGTGTGTGTGTGTGTGTGTGTGTGTTATCCTCATCTGTGTAAATATATCAACTTCTGTATGACATTGGTATTTTCATTCACCTGTTTGTTTCTTTCTGGCATTTATTCGTCTCTGCAAGTTGCGAATGTTTTAAAGGGATTTTGTACGTTCCTTTGTGTTCGTTTAAAAGACCTGACACACTTGATTTGAGAGGCTGTTAAGCGCTGTATCAGTACTGTAAATATAAATAGTGGAGATATAAATAGAGCAATATAAATAGAACAAATAGTGAAAGAATAGTGTAAATAGTTGACTTTATGGAACGAGGATCATTTATATTTGTGAAGCTTCGTGAATGGAAAAAAGTGAAATGAAGGAATGAAGAAGTCTAATCAATCGGAGACTTTTTGAACCAGAATATTTCTCGTGGGGAGAATCTCATGTTTGGTATGCTGCAGATGCTTCGAAATTGACCTCTCTTTCGCCCACTCTCCTAAACTCTTTTTTACAGGAGCAGCATTCAGCGTGTTTTTTCTCATTATTTTATTTCTGCCCTTGAGGTGCTTCATTTACTGCAAAAAATAAAAGTTTCGTCTTCAGCTTTAATGGCAGACTTGATCATTGCTGTATTATGTGCATTATGAACGAAAAAAAAAGGGGGATGCATGGACATAGACGAGAGTAAATTCCTCTGGGTGTATAGATAGCGTATGCGTAACTATGTATACAGTAACATGCAATTGGGTGGGAGCAGGATCAATATAGAGGCTGCGATGATCCTGTATGGGTGGTGGGAGTGATCCGGATTGCAATAAATGCCCGTGGGTGGATGCAGTGGATGTAGTGGATGGAAATAAAAGCTCGTGGATGAACATGTGACGGGTGTGTGTGGATATAAAGCTTAGTGAGGTGGATGTAATTTGGGTGAGAGAAGTGGTACGCAGGTGGATGTGTCTGCAGGCGGGTGGATGTGTCTGCAAGCGGGTAGGTGTGATTGTCTGGTGGATGTGTCTGCAGGCGGGTGGCACGTGGTTGGGTGTGGGTGGTGGGTGTCACGTTGGTGGTTATGGATGTGGTGGGTGGGTTTGCGCGTGTCATGTGTTGAGTGGATGTGTCTGTAGGTGGGTGTGGGTGTGGGTGTCCGGTGTGTGTGTGGCGTCTTCACCGAGGCGGCAAAGCGTGAACCAAGGTCGAGTCTGCTGTGTGATAATGTAAGCAATATAGAGAGAACTTCCTCCACTCCCCCTCCATCCCTCCCTTTCCCTCCCTCATCCTGCTTCCCTCATTCTCCTTCCTTCCCTCCCTCTCTCTCCCTCCCTTTCCTCCTCTCCCTTTCTCTCGTATGAAAATGCTGTTCTGGATATGATATTGGAGACTGATGCTAAGACTGGAGAAACTGACTAACTGACTGACTGACTGACTGACTGACTGACTGACTGACTGACTGACTGACAACGAGAGCGCCTGACTGGGTGGAGCATAACTATCCTATCTCTCGTCTTATTTACTTTACCCTTCCAGGACTTGTATTTCAATAGTCTCATTAACATTAGTCCCTGTAAGTATATATGAAATGCTAAACCACCTTTTTTACAGAAAAGGAGACAGCTCAAGGGCACACACAAAAAGGAAACAATAATAAAAAAAAAAAGCCCGCTACTCGCTGCTCCTAAAAATAATCCAAAAAAGTGGCCGAGGTTTGCAATTAATAAACTGCCTTGTATTTGTTTTTACTTGGAGGTATTATCAACAATTACTTATCTATCACTTTTTGACATATGAAACAAATTTTAGTAGGTTCTCCTGCAGTCAGAATAAGTGTTGGATGGTGCACAGGTAAGTTAACCCGGTAGCAGCGACGGGCCAAATTTTTGCCATGATATAAACCCCCTAAAATAGATGATGCATAAACTGATCACAAATGCGTTGATATATATTATGAAATGGTTTGTGTGAGTGATGTTTTTTTCTCATTTTTCTCGCTTAGAGGGGCCTTTAAGAAACATGATCCCTGCAGCTACCGGGTTAAGAGAAATTTCTGATAATAATAGCATACGACTTTCTAACAAAAAAACAAAAACAAACAAAAAAAATCATCGTTAGTCGAATATATATCATCAATTCGTCGCCTCCTTACGCTACGGTGCACACATATTCTCAGACTCTCATAAGCCAAGGAAGGGAAGCAGAGTATGGTCGGCCGCGACTCATCTACATGCTTATGGAGGGAGCGATGTAAAGGCAGCGAGATCTACTTATAGCTGCCCTCTTAGACTGATATGCAATAAATGATCAACTCCACCACCACCACCACGATCACTGCTGTCATCACTATCCTACCACCACCACCACCACTACTACTACCACTACCATTACTAACTCGTACTATCACCACTACCACCATCCTCACCATCATTCCAACCAAACATGAACGAAAAAAAAAGTATCGAGAGAGAGAGAGAGAGAGAGAGAGAGAGAGAGAGAGAGAGAGAGAGAGAGAGAGAGAGAGAGAGAGAGAGAGAGAGAGAGAGAGAGAGTGTGAGTGTGTGTGAGTGAGTGAGTGAGTGAGTGAGTCTGGTAAGGCCAAGAGATCGCCCTCCTCCTCCTCCTTTCATCGCGGCAGGGACGGGCGGCAGAGGGAAGCAGCGGCGGATCGACTACACAGTGATAGCGGTAATTTAGCGGCCAGGTGCTCCGAGTCAGCGCTTCCTGCAACACCTTCCCCTCGCCGCTGGGCCGTCGGGAATGCTGATCAGCGTTCACAAAAAGCCCCAAAAGCCGAGGACAAGAACCAGAACAAGAGAAAGAAATAATAATGAAAAGAACAAAAATATAGCGCTCCATTATACGAAAAAAAAGTTTGGCATATCATATCACTGTATTTAAGAGACATTAATATATATATAAAAAAAAAATGAACTCAGATATTTCATACATTTAAATTGTTTCTCTACGATCTTGACAAACACAAATAGCTAAATGAAACACGTATTGAAACCTACATTAAATTTTCAACATTATAACTACGAATCTACCTTGTCTTTCGGCATTATTTAAAGTCTGTCGTTACTTTTTTCTCAACTTTTACTTTTTGCATTCATATATTCTTTGGGTTGAACTTTCCCCTCTTCACAGACCCGCGCCACCGTCATCTCGCACCGTCAGGAGGAGAAGGGAGAGATGCAGCAGGAGGAGGAGCAGGAGGAGGAGGTGGAGGTAAGGAGAGGTAGAGAGGCGAGAGGAGGCGTTGCACCCATCGAATTCATTACACGCCTCCACGCAGCCGACCACCAGCCTGTGAGGGAGGGAGGAGAGGGAGGGAAAAGTGAAAGGGAATGTGAAAGTTCAGGTAGGGATAGGTAAGGAAAGTGAGGGAGGTGGAAAAATGGAAAGGGGTAAGAAGGTTATAATTCGTGGATGCTGTGTGTTAGTATCTTATCTTACATTTGTTTTCTTTAAGATGTTTTAGTTTCTTGCGTATTGATGCGACTTTTTTTCACTCATTTTTCATTCACACCAACCAGCTATTCCTAAATTCGTCCATCCCTTCCTCCTTTCTCCTCTCGCCTGCACTCTTTTATCCAGCCTAATAATATCTTACCTTTATTTTCGTTTTCTGTAAGATGTTTTAGTTTCTTGGATATTGATGCGACTTTTTTCTCTCATTTTTCATTCACGCCAACCAGCTATTCCTAAATCCGTCCATCCCTTCCTTCTTTCTCCTCCTCCTTGCATTATTTTATCCAGCCCATTAATATCTTACCTTTATTTTCATTTTCTGTGAGATGTTTTAGTTTCTAGGATCTTCAAACGATTTTTTTGTTCACTTCCTCCTGTTCTCCATTCACACCCACCATCTGTTCCTTTATCTGTTCATCCCTTCCTCCTTTCTTCACTTCCCTTCATTCTTTTATCCTTCATCTTTCCATTCGTCTTCTATATAATGATTTTTTCTAGGATGTTCAAAGGATATTTTCACTTCCTCCCATTTTTCAGTCACACCCACCGACCATTCCTACATCCCTTCATTCCTCCCTCATTTCTTCACTTACCAACAGCCCTTTCCTCTCACCTTCACTTCACCTGTCCCTTCCTCACCCCCTCGCTTCACCTCTCCCCTCCTCACCTGCCGTCGTAGCGGAACACCCCACAGTGGCTTTGTCTGCCCAGCTCCGTGTCCACCGTGAGTGTCCCCGAGTCAGTGGTGCAGCCCCTCACATACATGGTCTCCGATGTCTCGTCTGTAGGGCCAGGGGGAGGAAAGTGACGGGATAAGAAAGAGAGCCATAGAATAGAAGAGTCTGGCCAGCTTCATCACAGGCGCCAGAAGAACCTCGCGAACTCAGATTGATGCTGATACGATACGGCGCCTGTAATGAGGTGGGCCAAAGTCTCCTATTCTATGGCTCTGATAAGAAAGGGTTATTGGAAAAGGGTGCTGGAGGGATGCTTTTTCTATTTAGTTGAAGGGAATGTTAAGGGAAAACTGTGGAAATGGTAGTTGTGGAGACTTTTATTGGGGAGGGAGTATGATGGTTGGGGGTAAGAAGAACGTATTGAAGGAGGGTAGAAAGGGGAAAAAGTTACGGTGGGGGAAGGGAGGGTGAAGGGGGTAATGGGGAAGGCTTTTTTAGGTGGGATCAAAGAAAAAAAGTAGAGTCAAAGATGGAGAACACAAAAAAATAGATAAACACACACACACACACACACACACACACACACACACACACACACACACACCAACCCCCCTCTCCCCCATCCACCCCACACGTCAGCTCACAGAAGTATCCCGAGAGTTTGACGCAGTGGGAGGCGGGGAAGACGCCCTGTCGGTTCTTCCAGCCGGCGAGGCAGGGCGAGGCGAGGTAGGCGGCGCTGTGGTTGTGGTGGAAGGGGTCGCCGCACCAGGGATCCGAGCCGTTGACGGAGCCACACTTGAAGCAGTCCAGCCCCTCCACACCCACTGGGGCCACGAGGGAGGGGGAGGGAGGAGAGATTAGGGGTTACGGTGGAGGAGAATGACAGGTGAGCAGGTATACCACGGACAGGTAGATAAATATATAGATAGATACACAGATAGATAGATAAATGGTAGATAGATAGAGAGTGATTGATTGGTTGATTTCAAATTATTTTATTTTTCTTTATTTTTTTGTTTGTTTATTCATTCTTATTTTTATATATTCATTTATTTACTTATTAATTTACCCACCCCACGCGGCGGCCATGGCGAGGAGGAGGGTGAGGGGTGAGAACTGGCGTGGGTGTGGGCTGGGGCGTGGGCTGGAAGTGACATGTGGCGTGGGTTGTTTGTCCTCACACCCATGCCGCTCCACTAGACGCCCTCCACCCATGGCAGGATACCAACACACGCCCCTGAATAAAAGTAACAATGGCTCGTCTTAATAAAGAGATAACTAGGGGTCACAATTGCTCTGATCATTATAACAACCCACGCAGCAATACAAAACCGCGATATCTTACCAACGAAATACCTTATACATGAACGTTAAGGAGAAAGATCACTGGTTAGACGCCAACACCACCGCGGCTTAGTAGTGACTGACAGACAGGTGAGGGCAGGTGAGGGGCAGCTCTAAGCGAGGTGCCATGACCGAGGGGAGGACGGGAAGGAGGAAAGGGGAGGGAAAGGGGACGGAAGAAGAGAGAGAACTAAGGGAGAAAGGAAGGAGGATAAGAGTATGAAGATTAAGGAAAGAAGAAGGGAAAAGAAAGGAAAGGGTAAGAGAGGGACAAGGTGGAACGGGGACTGAGGGAGAAGACGGGGAGGTTTTGAAGGTTAGATAATAAAGGGAAGAACGGAGATGATTGGAGGGAAGAGAGAGGAAGGATAGATGTTTCAGGTAGCAGAGGTAAGGAAGACGGGAGAGGAGTGAGGCAAGGAAGAGGGGAGAGGAGTGAGGCAACGGAAAAGGAAGAGGAGTAAGGCAAGGAAGAGAGAAGAGGAGATAAGAGACGCGAGAGAAAACACGAAGAGGAGCAGAAGTTTTTGAAGAATCACGCGAAGGTCTCATTAGTGTCCTGCCCACCTGCCTGGCTCACCTGGGACCCTGACACTCCTTTACCTAACTATTTATGATGTGCTTACTGCATCCACTTGCCCCCCAAAACAAATGATCTTGTATAAAAAACTAACCACCAGATTCTTAAAACCGTATTACCAAACATTTCCTCACCCAAGTACACACATTTGTCAAGGCTTTCGTATGAGTTTTGGACATTTCCATGAGTAGTTTTATGACCTTGGTGGTAGTTTGACCCTTCTTCTGTACCGTGAACCTAAAGAAACACTCATTAGACCCCGATTGATCGCCTCTTTGACCTTTAGAAATAGTTGATGTGAGAAGCGAAAGTGTCTTGTACTACCAGCCTTAGAACCGTATTGAAAACGTATCGGCGCCTCTGTAAGCTTGTTCGAAAAGCGTCTCCTAGAATTTGTTGGGGTTTTCATGAGCTGCTTTGTGATGTAGGTGGTAGTCTAACACGGTATCTACATCCTGAACGGGAAAAATAGCAATAAAAACCCGGTAAATCTTCGCTATAGCCTTGGGAAATAATAATAATAATAATAGTAATAATAATAATAATAATAATAATAATAATAATAATAATAATAATAGGACCCCGCTACGTTTAAGAATATTGACTTTAATCACCCACCTAAGGACCCTATTTATGAGCCATCTTTACTATTAATTACCTTTCTTGAGTTTAACCATTCACTTTTCTATTAATATTCATCGTGTACTTATTTAGTCCACTCGCCCCTTGACAAACTTTATTTATTTATTTTTATCTTTTTTACAGCAGAGGAGACAGTGCAAGGGCTTAAAAGAAAGAAACAATAATTATAAAAAAAGCCCGCTACTTACTGTTCCTAAATAGAGTAGAGTGACCAAAAAGAGATATCAGTTTCGGGAAGAGAGGTGTCCTGATACCCTTACTACCTTAAAAACGCCTCAAGTAATAAAAAAAAATCAACAAACCAACCAACCACGCCTTGAGAAACGGGACAAAAAGGACAGATCATCCACAGTATACTTGATAAAGGCTGATGCGAAGTTTAAGAAATCAGGCGTCTAAGTTTTTGTTCTCAGCCACTTGGGTCTAAATCTTACCATCTTATGACCCTCGAAATAACACCTACATGGGACAAAAGGTATCTAATTACATATTCAGGTGAGTTCAGGTTCCTGGGAGTCTTGGCACAGGTGAACGAGGACCTCCGCGCTGGAATGTTTATATTAAGACCTGAGAGCGAGAGACTTGATTAGCTCTCCCGGGAACGAACACACAGGTAGAGTACAGCAGTATTGTATTATTCCGGGTACGAAAGGTGTGGCTGGGGCGGTGTTTTGTCTTAGTCAGGTGAAGGAAAAAATGATGTGAGTCAGTTCGTATCAAATTTCTGTTTAGGACTGTTGGCATTGGTTCACGAGACGCCCCCCCCCCCCCTCCCCCCCTTCGGAGTATGTCCCCATTGATTTATTTTTTCCTTAACCCGGTAGCAGCGACGGGCCAAATTTGTGGCTTTACCGTGTACCAGCGACGGGCCACATTTTTGTCATGATATAAACCCCCCAAACTAGATGATGCATAAACTGATCACAAATGCGTTGATATATATTATGAAATGGTTTGCGTGTGATGATTTTTTTCTCATTTTTCTGTCTTAGAGGGGCCTTTAAGAAACATGATCCCTGCAGCTACCAGGTTAAGTAAACAGCTCAAGAAAAAAAAAAGAAAACAGTAATGAAAAAAAGCCCTCAAATCACTGGTCCTATAAAAAGAGTTGAGAGAAGTGGCCAAAAGAGAGGTCAATTTCGGGAGGAAGATTGACATTGTGCGTAAGAATATGAAACTAATAATTACTTAACTGCTGCTGTAGGATACCATCATCATCATCATCATCATCATTTTCTTCGCCTCCTCCTCCCCTGCTCAGGTACACAACACCACCTGCTTCTGATCAGTTAATTAGGTCAGTCTAAAGTTTGATGACGCGTCGCTCGGACAGCTTTTATTTCTCTCCTTCCCTTTCACTTTATTTTTTTTTGGCCCTTCTCTGCCTTTTTTTTCCTTTCCTCCTTTCCCTTTTACTTTTTCATCACGGATATATTTTATTTTTCCCCTTCTCTCTCTCTCTCTCTCTCTCTCTCTCTCTCTCTCTCTCTCTCTCTCTCTCTCTCTCTCTCTCTCTCTTTCCACATCTCTCACCGCTGATTGTTATTTTCGTTGGGGTGGAGATGAGCGGTGGAGGCAGGAGGCTGGTGGTCGTGATAGTAGTGGCAATGATTGGGGTGGCAGTGATGGTTATTGTAAAGGCGGAATTGGTAGTGGCGTTGGTGATGGTAGGGGGTGACAGTAGATGTTCCGTATAGTGGTTGCGGTAATGGTTAGTTCCAGGTGGGAGGTGGCGGGTAAAGGATGACTGTGGATAACCTAGTTGTGTTAGTGAGTATGGAAGGGAAGGTGTTGGCTGCAGAGGTAGGTGGGTGAGGTGAGTCAGCAAGTAGGGGGGTAGCCAGGGGGAGTAGGAAGGATAGCAGGTGGCGGGGAAAAGACGAGTGTGGATAGCTTAATAGTGATACTGAGAGGGAAGGCAAGGTGTTGGCTGCAGAGGTAGGTGGGTGAGGTGAGTCAGCAAGTAGGGGGGTAGCAAGGGTATCAGGACACCTCTCCTCCCGAAATTGATCTCTCTTTTGGCTACCTCTTTTGATTCTTTTTTTTTTTAGGAGCAGCAAGTTGCGGGCTTTTTTTTTATTTTGTTTCCTTTTTTGTGCCCTTGAGCTGTCTCCTCTGTTGTAAAAGAAAAGGGGGTGGTAGGGGGGTAGCAGGTGGAGGAAGGAGGGGGGAGGAGGGGCAGCTAGTGGTGGTAAGAGGGGTCGTAGGGGGTGGTGAAGCGGGTGCCTGCTGAGTGGAGCGGCTTATTGCCCGCCAAAGATGGATGGAGTCACGCACCAGCACCGCCTCACCAAGATTAATGGCACCGCCGATAACAACTTAAAATTACCCACAAAGGAAATAAAAACCACATCAAATCAAATAATACAAATAATCACTAATTTTGCGCCTACTGCTACTACTACTACTACTACAACTGCTACTTAAGGGAGGTAAAGGAGGAGTAATGAAGGGCTATAATTTATATATTAAGATTTACCATGAATATTTAGTGTTAATTTTTACTTCTATCATCATCATTATTATTATTATCATTATTGTCATCATTCTTTTTTCATCATAATATTTAGTCTTATTTAAACTACTACTGCTACTACTACTACTACTACTACTACTACTACTACTATATACTACTACAACTACTACTATATACTACTACTACTACTGCTACTACTACTACTACTACTACTACTACTACTACTACTACTACTACTACTACTACTACTACTACGACTACTACTACTGCTACTACTGCTACTACTGTTGTTACGGGTGTTATTGATAGTCGTAATGACGCTACACAAAATAAAATTGAAAATAAATCTCCGTAGCTGCTAAGGATTGAACTCCATGCTATCACTATCATTGGCATTTGTTGTTGTTGTTGTTGTTGTTGTTGTTGTTATGAGGGGCCAAGGTGAAAGCCAGCATTGGGAAGTCCTGGTCTGGAAATGCTGCGTCTTAGTGCATTCCCAAGCGGCAACAAGTGTGTGTGTGTGTGTGTGTGTGTGTGTGTGTGTGTGTGTGTCGATAAGAGGGAAGAGGTGGATAGAGGAAGGAACATAACCTCGTATTGTTAACAAGCGTGTCGGCACCTCAGGATGACTGTTTGAAAAGCCTCTCGTAGAAGTAGCTGGGATTTTCATGGCCTGCTTAGTGTTCCTTGGTATAGTTTTACACGACTCCTACATCTCGTACGGAAAAATCACCCTTGAAAAGCCGGCTAATCTTCTCTGTGGCCTTGGGAAACAATCGTAGTGAGAGCCCAAGAGGTTTTGATCGTTACCAATGGCTGTTATTGCCGCTATAGTATTTCCACGTAAAACTGGCCGATGGGGTATGGATAGACGAAAGGGGAGGAAACGGTTAAGGAAGAGGGCGTGAAGGAGAGAAGAGGGAAAGGCGACCAAAAAGGAACAAAACAAAATCGAGGAGAAAGGTGAGAGAAGAGGAAAAAGAATAGGTCATAGAAGGTCAGGGGCACTTGGTAATCCGAGTATCCGTTTCCAATATGTTAATCCTCCTCTCCTTCTGTCTCTCCTCCTCCGCCCTTCCTGCTGCGTCCCTTGGCTGGCGAAGGAACGTGTAGACAGGCTCTTCACTCGATAACAGGTGGATAGGTGGTTCAACAGCTGTGGGGATGGGTTTGGTATGGGCGGGCATGGGTTGTTCTTTGAGGCGGGGTGCGAGTGGATGGGTATAGAAGTGGGTGGATAGGGTAGTGAGGAGACGGGTGGGTGGTTATGTGAGTTGAGGAGGATAGAAGGGTGGATGGGTGGATATGGTAGATGGTGGATGATGGGTGTATGGGCGGGGGATAGGTGGATAGGTGTAATGGGTATGTGGGGTGATATGTGGTATGTGGGGTTTGTTGGGGTGGATAGACTGGTATGTGTGTGTGTGTGTGTGTGTGTGTGTGTGTGTGTGTGTGTGTGTGTGTGTGTTTGCATGACCTAAAAAAATAGTCTTTGGAGTGACACATTAATAGCTTCTAAGTCTTTTTCTCCCACCTCTAAACTCACAAACAATAAATAAACAAACAAACAAACAAACAAACAAGCAATGAAGTAAACAATAACATCATGACTCTCAAGTAGCTACAAAATGGCCTCAGGTGTTCCAGTCTTCAGCAGTTTAATTCTCCTTTACGGCAAACGACAAATTCTTTTTCATTTCTTTCTTATTTATGCTTGAACCCGAAAACTTTGCATGATGCTCTGAGAAACGGAAAACGCACCGTCCTAATACGCGTACACGACAGGAATGAATGTTGGTCTCTTCTAGTATAATCTCTCTCTCTCTCTCTCTCTCTCTCTCTCTCTCTCTCTCTCTCTCTCTCTCTCAGGTGCAGTTTCAAGTGTGAGGGAGAGAGAGATGACGGCGAGAGGAGGGAAAAGGTAGCAAGGAAACACAGGAATTACGAGCCGCTCACTCCTCTCCTTGGATGATAGAGAAAGGAGGAGAGGGGAAGGGAAAGGGGAGGGAAACTGAAGAGGTACGGGAGGGGAGGGGGATGCTGAGGACGGATGGAGAGGGGAAAGGTAAGCTGAGGAGAGCCGCGGGAAGGGTGGAGAGGGGAGGGGGAAGGAGAGAGAAGCTGAAGAGAGGTGCGGGAAGGGTGGAGAGGAGAGAGGGATGCTAAGGACGGATGGAGACGGGAAAGGGAAGCTGAGGAGAGCCGCGGGAAGGGTGGAGAGGGCCTAGTTAAATGTCCACTATCTCTCGGGGTGTTCAGGGCAAGGGGGCAGCAATAGGACATTCTTTATCCCTCCTGCGTAGCCTGCATGCTATTTACGAGCTGCAAACTACACATTACTGTCTACCTGTCCTTGATGAGTGGACGGGGTTACCTGCTTCCCCGCCAGCTTATTATCCCCGGAGATGCCACCTGTGCGCGTGCAGCCTCATCACCGGGGAAAGTAAGCCAAGTCCAGAGCCAAGTTGAGGGATTCGAACGCGCGGCTTAATTTAGGCTGCTGCTGCTGCCTCTGGGGCGAACAACTTGTCCGGGAGCCCAGGTGTGGCTACCAAGTTTGCCACTTACGGTGCAGATTAATTTCAATTTTAGAATGCTATGCTTCGCTTGGCCTTTTTCTCTCTCCTCTCCCTCCCTCCTTCCCTCCTCCTCTTACCTCTTTCCTTCCTCCCCTGTCTGCCCCTCCTCCTGCCGATGCTTATGAGAACAAAATACAATTGTCATAACTTTTCACATCTCTCCTTATCTTATTTTTTTTTTATTATGTTCCTTTTGTGGGCCATTTTTACTAGTTCTCCTCCCTCTTTCTCTTACCTCTTTCCTTCCTCCTTTGTCTGCCCCTCCTCCTACCGATGCTTATGAGAACAAAATTCAATTGTCATAACTATCCACACCTTTCCTTATCTTACACTTTTTTATTATGTTCCCTTTCTTGGCTATTTTCACTTGTTTTCTTCCCTCTTTCTCTTACCTCTTTCCTTCCTCCTCTGTCTTCTCCTCCTGACAACGCTTATGGAAACAAAACACAATCGTCATAACTTCCAACACCTCTCCCTATTGTACAGGTGTTTTTTTATTGTTTCCTTTTGTGAGACTAATTTTTCACCTTCTTTCCGCTTTCTCTTATCTTCTCTTTCCCTTATCTCTTCTCTCCCTCCGTTTAATTTTCTGATTCCCTCACCAGCGCTTCTTAAATAAAACAAAACGCCTCCGTCGTCTTCCCTCGCAACACAACTCACACCAACTCTCCCTCTTTTTTGTCTCTTTTTATTCCCCGTTCCATCGGTGGAGTTGTTAAATGGTGACGTTTGGATGAGTGATGGTCGGCGAGGGAAGGTGACGGGTGGGCGGACGGGCAGGGAGAGAGAGGATAAGGGAAGGGGAAGCAAGGGGAGGGAAGGGGGCATGGAGGGAGAGTGTCAGAGAGGAAGTTTTACGGTAATTGTTATAGCGGTTCTGAGCCCATGGATTCCGGGGGTAATTTGTGGTGATGAGTTTCGGAAGCCCATGAAACTTGAATTAATGGTATCTCGTTGTAGACTTTTTAAGCACGCCGGGGAATATATTAAACTATATATATTGCGCGCGCGCGTGTGTGTGTATGTGTGTGTGTGTTGCTCGACCTGGCCGGGTGTGGGGTGGGGATCATTTTAGGACATTTTTGACTTGATCTAAAGGTGTACGTATTATTATTATTATTATTATTATTATTATTATTATTATTACTACTATTCTTCTCCTTCTTCTTCTTTCTTCTTTTTCTTCTTCTTCTTCTTCTTCTTCTTCTTCTTCTTCTTCTTCTTCATACAGATTTTGTTTTTGTTTTATATTATTTCTACTACAGTTTATTTTTTTATTTTTTTTTTTTTTTTACTTTTAACATCTATTCACTTTTTCTGTTTGCCTATTAAGTAGTAGTGCGTAACGTTTTTTATTTTTTTTATTTCTTTGTTTATTGCCTTTGAGCTGTTTCCTTTACTGTAAAAAAAGTCAACTACTACTACTACTACTACTACAACTATTACTACTACAACTATTACTACTACTACTGAAGAATATTTATAAATTCCTCCTTCCGTAGGAGTAGTTTAGTCTAGTCTGATAGGTAAAATTTTGGTCGGTCGCTTTGGCCGCTCTGGAATCGATGGTGTAAAATCCCTCTCTCGTTATAGAATAGTTTGTGAATTTCTCTGTATTACGGGTTTGCCTTTTAAATCTCTCTCTCTCTCTCTCTCTCTCTCTCTCTCTCTCTCTCTCTCTCTCCTCCCTCGAGTGCAACAGTTAAAGAGGATTTTCTTGCATAAATCTCATGAAAACAAGGCCGGCAAATAGGTTTGCATCAAAGACTCTTCTCGCAATGCTCGGTACACTCCAAGTGGCTCATGTCAGGCGGTATTTGCCGTAATTTTGTGATTACAATACAAACCAGGAAAGGAATGACCAGTTGTATCTACAAGAAAAAATGAATTGGTATAAAGTCTGATAATGATGATGTACCAGTTGCAGAGGAAAAGTATCAAGTCTGCTTGTCCTGTAGTGGTCCTGTAGTGGTCCTGTAGCAAGTCAGGTACCAGTGAATCATTGCCGTCTCTTACAAGAAAAATATTCAAAAGCATAAAAAAAGAAAGTAAGGTCTTTTTGTTGATAAGAACAATAAATGTAATTATGAGGTTTAATGACCTTAATTCTATTTAATGCAAAGTAACATGATTAAGTCTAATTTCTTATTAATATGATCCAAATTTGGCTACATATAAATTGACATGTTGGCAACTTGTGGTTTTTATGGCTACTTATGATTTTTATGTGAAAAACCATCGTGCGTAATGTATATTAAACTATGGTTTCATTTAACATTAGCCAAGTTTAATACAAGAAAATGGCATCATTAGACTGAAACAAATAATCAGTGGAAATAAACAAGGATTAATGCAAAAAAAAAAAAAATGAATTGGACAAAATTTCGATTTAAATCAAATAAATCGATTTTTAAAAAAAAGTCATGATTTTTCCAACCCTGGTTGTTGTTGATGATGATGATGATGATGATGATGATGATGATGATACGGGGACGGTGAAGAATAATGTCTTGGAGGGCCTTTGTATATTTACAGTATTATGTTAAATCATGTAATCCCTGAAATATAATTTTATTGCAATAGTAATTTATAGATAATTATTATATTCCCATTGGAAGGAGCATTGTTAAGTTGCAAATTCCTTTACAAGCCTCTCTCTCTTTCTCTTCTCCCATCAAAACCCTCTTCCTCTTCTTCCTCCCGCTGTCATTGGAAATTATTACTAATAGGCAGAGAAAATGTATTTTCATGAAAAATCACAAATTCATGACTTTCCACTCATTATTATAGATAACTTAAGGTTAGTAAATTATTAAAGTGGGAAGCTATCGAATTTCTACCATAATCTGAAATTTCCTCAACCCCAACTGACCTGTTAATGGAATCTCGCCCATTGAACTCAGCTATTTATTTTTTACGTTTATTTTTCACATTTATCCTCCACAGACAGGGCCGTATTTTCTGGGGGCTAGGGGGGCCTACAGCCCCCTAATAGGGCTTATTTTTCAAAAACATTCCACTACCTCCGCGTGCTCGTTTCGCTCGCTTCCCCACCTCTTGAACAAAATATAATGCCCGCTAGCTCCCCCGAAGTCTGGCAAAAGTATTCAGCTGATGCAATGTTTACATGTCATATCTCGCTGCTCCGACATACCAACAGTACCGACTCAGGCGCCTTCAAGTTGTTATTATGGTTGTCACCGACAGGATCAAAATTAAGGATCTCCTTTTGATCCTGGTCACCATGGTGGATACTATTTTGCAGTAGCTGTGGGTCAGAAACCGAAAAATACAAGTGCTGAGTAGGAGAGTCTGGTAATGCTGTTTCAAGTTGGTAACCCTCTCTGCCCATTGCGCGGGCACCCCTCAAGTTGACAGGATGTGTGTCTGTTGGCTGGTGACGTGAAGGTGTCTGTCATTCATCCTTGAGTTTCTGTTACTGCGAATTAGTGTAAGTGTTGCGCTGACTCTAAACTCCAATGTAAAGGACCAAGATTAATTGTGGAGGTATACCAGTGACTTAAATGGTGTTTCGTTGTCTCGTGCTCGTTTCAACACCAAAGCAGGGACCAACACCCGCCTCTGCATAACACGGACTGCTGCAAACCACGAGGTGTGTATGTTCTTTGTCATTTATTTGTGTGAGAGAGAGAGAGAGAGAGAGAGAGAGAGAGAGAGAGAGAGAGGCTATTGGACTTCGCGCATCCCGGGCTGCGCAGTGTCTCTGACGTCACGCCCTGGCTACCCTCCTGTGTTTTTTTGTTTTATTACCGTACACTTATTGACGAGGTAGAACTGTTTCGTAAATACTAATATATTTTTCTACATACTAAATGGACACAAACCAACTTCGAGATTTCGCAAGCATATCACACCACTATAACCATTTCAAATAGTCCGTTTGGGCGTTTGGTTCCGCGGGTCCTTTCCTCCCCTCTGCTCTGGCACACAGCCCAGTCTCTCTCTCTCTCTCTCTCTCTCTCTCTCTCTCCAGTCATCTGCCAGCCTCACTCAGTTTGTTTTCAGCCATTTCCTCCCTCTTCCTAACTTGTTTGTGAAAGTTTAATAATTGGTGCTCCACTGACCGTCTCTTTCCCTTCCTTCCTCCTCCATCCCTCCTCTCTCCTCTCCCTCCCTCCCGCCTGTCAATCCCAGCGTCGCGTATTCGTCGCGTGTCGGCCCTCCCGCCTTCTTCACGCTTATTATAAATGCTTCCCGCCTGATTGAATTACGTCCCTTCATTTGCAGCCTTCACCAAGCGACACCGACTTTCTGTGATCCGGTTCTCTTTTTCTTATTTTTTTTCCTTTTCATTCCAACTCATCTCTTGCTATCTTTTTATTTCCTTACTCATCAGAGGGGCATTGAGTGTACTATTTTGGTATTTCATGTGTTGGCTACAGACAATTTTTTTTCTTGTCGTTAGTGTTTGTGTTAGTGAAGGTCTTTAGTGGGGAAGCATGTAAGATATTTTAATAACACGAAAAAAAGGATATGTTGGGACTGGTGTGAAGGAAAAAAAATCTGCGTCTTGGGACAATACGCTTTTTTTTTTCACCGCTAAATGTATCAGAGACGAACATGTTGCCTTTCCTGCTGCCACGGTTCAGGACATTTATAATCCTGCGGGACAGTCTAGCCGCGGAGGCCATACAGAGAGCTCTAAGAGGATAGAGGAGAGGATGATACTGGAGATACTGAGGCTTACGTGGGATGTTTTGACGATGCTAGGCAAGAAATCACGGTTACGAATATGCCAAGTCCAGTAGGATATAAGCATCGAGATGGACGTGATCTTTGTACCCTAGACGGAAGCCTTTGGAGAGAGAGAGAGAGAGAGAGAGAGAGAGAGAGAGAATTTTCACATGGATATATAGCCTAGTAATGTTAAGGACGGTATACAAATTAAATTAAATAACTTTTTTTTTAATGGGAGCGTACACAATAGCTGCGCGTGGCCTCGGAACTCATCTCCGACGCATTATCCCTTGAGACTGTGGCGATATTAGTAGTTTGATCACAAGAGTTGGCAATGATTTGTGATTATTATAAAGTTTGCTTGAGGTGTTGTAAAGGAGAGGTGTCTCCCCTGAAATACTCGCTGCTGCCGAACGCTTCCTCCAAAGAAAATGTGTGTTGAAGGGTAACAGGTGTATGAATGCAGCCCTTGTTCATTTTGGTGAGGGCTCTCGAGGCACTTCACGAGGAGGCGAAGCCCTTGGGACTTGAGGTCTCCTGGGCCAAGACCAAGGTACAGGTGTTTGAAGGCTTGCTAGATGAAACAGTACAGTCTGTGCATGCGTGTGGTGAGGACATTGAGATCTCGGAAAATTTCACATACTTTGGTAGCGTAGTTCAGAACAACGGTGAGTCTGGCCAGGAAGTCTTACGGCGGATTGGCTTGGCCCACGGTGTTATGGACTTGCTTGGCACAAGTATATGGCGTTGTCGATACCTGTGTAGAAGGACAAAGACCCGGATCTTCAAGTCGCTTGTGCTCCCTGTCTTACTCTATGGCTGTGAGACATGGACACTAAACGGGGACTTGGAGAGGCCGATTGATGCCTTTGGTAATTAATGTCTACGCAGAATCATGGGATATCGCTGGAATGACTTTGTGTCGAGCCGACGACTACTCCGTGAGACTGATTCTACATATACTACCTGCATGGTTCGTCAGCGCCAACTCCGGCTTTACGCGCACGTGGCACGCTACCCAGAAGCCGACCCCGAGGCCAAGGGGACGCCCACGGATCGCGGATGTTATCGGTATTATGTTTCCTACCTCTGAATATGACCTGCACGTCCATTAATATCCGGGGTCTCTCATTTCCCTAATAAAGGAGAGGAATAAGTCAGCGAATGAGGGTTTCCATTTGCCTGGTTTTCACAATACTGTTCTCGTACCCAAGACTTCGCGTTCACTGTCTGGAGAATACGTCTGTGACCACCAATTCTTTTTTTCTTTGTAGGAACAGCGAATTTGCGTTTTCTTTCTTTGTTTATTGTCCTTGAGCTGTGTCCTCTACCGTAAAATAAAAGAAACAATTATTATCACATCGAACGAAAGAAATAGATAAATAATAACTACGTAATAACACACTGGCGCTAAGGATAAACGGGAAACCTTCATATTCGTAGGTGAGACATGCCATTAATTCTGTAATTGTACCGTGTCACCACCACCACCACCACCACCTTGAGACTCAGAAAGGCGGGGGCATAGAGGCGATGGAGGACGCATTAGTGGATGAAGGAGGAGGAAGAGGAGAAGGAATAGACGTAGAAAGAGGTAAAGGATGAAGATGAGGAGGAGGAAGAGATAGGAAACGATAATCAGGAGGAGGAGGAGGAGATATAATAATAGATAGGAAATAGATAACATAAACAGCAAGAGGAAGAATTAAATATAAGGTGAGGGTGTTCGGGAGGGAGGGAAGGGTGGGGTGGTGGTAGTGGAGGGGGAAGGAAGGGTAGGAGGAGGGAGGGAAGGAGTAGTGCCTCTCAATAGGACTCAATTATAACATTTTCCTGCCCCGGCGCTGCGTGACGGGCTGTTGGAGGCGTCGGTGAATGCAGGTAATTACAGCTCCGAGGATTTGACATAATTACCATTCCAAAAGGGAGGTGTGTCGCCTGATTCTCTTCCTCCACGCTTCCTGGAACTCTTCTGTCTCCTTGCTTCCTTGCCTCCTTCCTATGTCCTCCTCAGTCTTGTATTCCTTCGTCTGTGTTATAATTATTTACGCACTTGTCTTTTTCTCTTCCTCTTTCTCCTTTCTTTATTCTTGTTTCTGTTTCCTCATCTCCTTACCTTTGTTTTCCTTCGACTTTATTTTTCTCCTTCTCCTCCTCCTCCACCTCCTCCTTCTCTCCTGTCTCCTTTCTCTCGTCTCCTCCTCACCTTGTTTTCCTTCGACAGTTTCTTTGTCTCCTTCTCCTTCTCCACCTCCTCCTTCTCTCCTTTCTTCTTTCTCTCGTCTCCTCCTCACCTTGTTTTCCTTCGACTGAATTATGTTTTTTAATGACCTCCTCCTCCTCCATCTCTTCTGCCTTTTCCTCTTTCTCTTTTTTTTCTCTTCTTCTTGTTTCTGTCTCCTCCCCACTTCCCCGTTCTTGTATTTCTTCGTCTGTATCATATTTCTTAACGCTCTTCTCCTCCTCCTCCTTTCTTCTCTTTTTCTCTTCTATCTCTTCTGTTTCTTTTTCTTCTTGATTCTGTCTCCTCTTCACCTCCTTTCCATCTTCGTTTTCCTTTCGTATGTATCTTCTTTCTTAACCCCCTTCTCCTCCTTCTCTTCTTCCTCTCTCTTTTTTCTTTCGCTTCCTTTGTTTCATATATCTTAGCACCCTTCTCCTTCTCCTTCTCTTTTTCTTCTTTACTCTCTCCTCTCTCTCTCCATCTTTGTATATTTCCCAACGCCTTCTCCTCTTCTTCCTTGTCTTTCACTGCTTTTTCATTTTCTTCTTCCTGTTTTCTCCATCTTTGTCTACCTTAACCTACACCTTTCTCCTCTCTTCCTTCTTCTTTACTCTCTCCTCTCTCCATTTTTGTATATTTCTTAACGCCTTCTCCTCTTCTTCCTTGTCTTTCACTTCTTTTTCATTTTCTTCTTCCTCCTTCTTTCTCCATCTTCATCTACCTTGACCGGTTTCATCTTTCCTCTCTTCTTGTATTCCTCTCTCTTATTCCTTCTTGTCCTTCTCCTCTAACATGTCTCCTCCTCCTTATCCAATTTCTCTTATTTCTCCTCTTTCTTGTTTTCGTATAATTCCTCCTACTCCTGCTTTTCCTTCAATCACTTTCTTTTTGGGTTATTTTCCTCCTCTTACTCTTTCTCCTCCTCCTCCTCCTCCTCCTCCTCTTCTTGCTGTCCTTCATCTTCCACCTTTGATTAGATAGTTAGTGTAGCTTGTCACAAACAGCCTCGTAAGGACCATCATGTTTGCTGTTGTTTGTTCATCCTTTGTGTTCCTTTGTGCTCCTCCTCCTCCTCCTCCTCCTCATTTCGTGCTCTATGATGTTGCGGTCTTTTAAGGAATAATTTAATGGACGGTAGAAAATCACTGGTCTTGGGCGTGCCAGGATTAGTTTTCGTTCCATTTTCATTCTGTTTAATCTCTCTCTCTCTCTCTCTCTCTCTCTCTCTCTCTCTCTCTCTCTCTCTCTCTCTCTCTCTCTCTCTCTCTCTCTCTCTCTCTCTCTCTCTCTCTCTCTCTCTCTCTCTCTCTCTCTCTCTCTCTCTCTCAGGAAAACAAATAAAGTATCCCTCATTTTATAAACTTAGATGCAGGAACTTAATTTGCAGCTTAACACGCATTTTCCCTTGAACCAGAGTCGTGTACATCCAAGTTTCTCAAGTTTTCTTTTCTCCTTTCTTTCCAGGTAAGTGATGAGAGGTCATTCCCACCATGTAGCAGGGGCGTGAGGACCTCCTTGGCTGGGTAAGTTCACTGCTCGGCTCTGCGTTATACCGTTTGTTGTTTTCACGTGTTTGGTTCTTGCGGGCACGGTCGGTCGGCGCGTTGTGGGGACTGTCGCAAGTATGACGTCAGAAGCAGCTTGGCCAAGGCTTCACAATGGATGCAGGTCTGGGGCGAGGCTGAGGGAGCGGGGAAGAAAGGGAAAACATGCAAGTGTATCACCACATGAAGACGAGCTCGTGGGCGTAATGGGGAGACTGTTATACGAGAAAGATTTGAAGCTGGAAATGTTTAAAAATATGAAATAAAGCAGCTTCACAAAAATGTTATAGAGAAGCGAATGTAATATTATGAAACAAATCTCCGGAAAAAATAATGTTTAAATTTATAGGGGAGACTTATAAGATTTGAAGATGGAAATGTTTAAAAATATGAAATAAAGCAGCTTTACAAAAATGTTATAGAGAAGCGAATGTAATATTATGAAACAAATCTCCGGAAAAAATAATGTTTAAATTTATAGGGGAGACTTATAAGATTTGAAGATGGAAATGTTTAAAAATATGAAGTAAAGCAGCTACACAAAAATGGTATAGAGAAATGAGAGTAATATTATGAAACAAATCTCCGGAAAAAATAATGTTTAAATTTATAGAGGAGACTTATAAGATTTGAAGATGGAAATGTTAAAAATATGAAGTAAAGCAACTACACAAAAATGCTATAGAGAAATGAGAGTAATATTATGAAACAAATCTCCGGAAAAAATAATGTTGTTTAAATTTATATACACACACATACACACACACACACACCTACAATTCTTTTATTCGGAGCCGCACACGTCGGGGCCTGATGAGTGTTTACACGCAGCCAACTTCTTGAGGAAATGTTGTTGACCTTGAATCACGCTGTCCACGCCCCTCCTCCTCCGTCCCCTACTCCGCCTTATCCCTTTAACCCCCCTTTTTTTTTCTTCATTCTCATTCCCTTTCCTGTTTTTTTTTTCTTTTCTCGTTTAGATTTCCACTTTAATTCTTCTGTTTCTCTTTTGACAAATCTGTTATGATAATGTTGTTTAAATTTATATACACACTTACATTTTCATTTTCACACACACACCTACAATTCTTTTATTCGTTATGATCACTCTTCCTTGATGAGTGTTTACACGCAGCCAACTTCTTGAGGAAATGTTGTTGACCTTGAATCACGCTGTCCGCCCTCCTCCTCCGTCCCTTTTTCTGTTATGATCACCCTTCCTTTATTTCTTATTCGGCCCCTTTCCTGATTTTTTTTCATCTTTTCTCGTTTAGATTTCCACTTTAATTCTTCTGTTTCTCTTTTTTCTGTTATGATCACTCTTCCTTTATTTCTTATTCATTCCCTTTCCTGATTTTTTTTAATCTTTTCTCGTTTAGATTTCCACTTTAATTCTTGTTTCTTTTTTTCTATTATGATCACTCTTCCTTTATTTCTTATTCGTCCCCATTCTTGTTTTTTTTTTTATCTTCTTGTCTGGATCTCCACTTTAATTCTTCTGTTTCTTCTTTTTTATTATTATGACCCTTCCCTTATTTCTTATTCGTATCCCCTCGTATGCGTTTTTATAAATTTTCATCTTTTATTATTTTGTCTTCCCTTCCTCTTTATTCTGTCACCCCATCTCAGTTTCGTTCTTTTTCTCTTCTCCCACTTTTTCCCCGCCATCTTCATCGCATATTCCTTTCTCATTTTTCCCCTTTTTTCCTCCCCTTCTCCCCTCCTCAGCCTTCCCTCCTTTTTGTTCTCTATCTAAACTTTTTTCCCGCTATTAATGCCCTGATTTTCCACATTTTTTTTTTCTCTCTCTCTCTCTCTCTCTCTCTCTCTCAAATAACTAATTAAATTCTCGTTTGAAGTTTTTTATCATTAGCATTTTTATATTTGAAGGTTCATCTATTTTTTTTTGTTTTATTAATTTCTTCATTGCTGTAATCGATATAGTTTTTTCTTTCTTTAATTTTCTCTTCAGTTGCTTAATTTTCATGGATGTTTTTGGTTACTTTTTTAAACATTTCATTTTTTAATTTATTTCCCGTCTCACTTTTCCTACTCTTCTTTCTTTATTCTTCATTCATTCATTCATTCTTCATTCTCCGTGGTTTAGGTTTCATTTTTATCACCTTACTACTTATTCTTATTTTCACTTTTGTTTTCTTTCTTGCCATCATTTCCTTCTTGTTCTCTTTCTTCTTGTCCTTGCCTTTGTTTTCCTCATTCTCTTCGTCTTTCTTTTCCTCCTCTTTCCTTCTCCTGCTTTGTCTTCTTTTTCCTAATTTTCCTTTTCTTTCTCGCCTTTGTTTTTATATTTGTTCAACTTGTTTTTGTCCCTCCTCTCCCTTTGCCTCGTCTTCTCTTTCTTCTTTTCCTCACATTCTTTCTCTTATTCCTGGTCGACATTTTCATTTTTGTCCATCTTGTTGTCGTTTTTGTTTTCCTCCTTTTTCCTATTCGTATGCTTCGTCTTTCTCTTCCTTACCTTCATTTTCATCCCTCTCTCTTCGTCCTTCTTCCTCGTCCTCATCCTCATCTTTGTCCATTTTGTCTTCATCTCTGTTTTCCTCATTTTCCTTCTTTTCATCCCTTTTTGTTCCTTTCTCCTCGTCCTCGTCTTCGTCCTCGTCCTCGTTCTCCTCCTCCCTCACCTCTTCCTCCAGCGTTCCTCGTTTCCAGGCGTTCAGGAAGTCGCCGATGAAAAGTTTAGTTTCTGTTTGCACATCAAACTCACTTTGATTCCCACTGGAGTTAGGGGAAGACTGTACGGCAGAGGGGAGGCGTGGAGAGGCGGGTGAGGGGAAGGACTGAGGGAACTGGTGGATGGGTGTCTGAGGGGTGGCAGCAAGATGGGAAGTGGCGAGTGAGGGAAGGTTTGGGTGAGTAGAGGCAAGAGACGGATGAGGGTAAGGATTGAGGGGACCGGTGGAAGAGCGGTTGAGGGGTGACAGGAGAATGGGAAGCGACGAATAAGGGGAGCCGTGAGTGTGAGTGAGGGGAGGCTGGGTGAGTTGAGGGGATGAAGGATGAAGAATGAGAAAGAAAAAGGATGAAAAGAGGGAAGATAAGATGAGAAATAACGAGATGGAAGGTTTGGGTGTGAGTGAGGGGAAGCTGCGGATGAGGTGAGGGGGGAAAGGTGCTGGGGGTGTGGAAGTGAGGGGAAGGAAAGTTAAAAAGTTTGAGGGGAGGTGAAAAGGGAAAGGTTTGATATGGTGGTTGAGGTACGAATCGAGGGGAAGAAGCGAGTCGAGATAGAGGTGAAGGGTGCTGGGGGTCTGGAAGTGAGGGGAAGAAAAGTTAAAAAGTTTGAGGGGAGGTGAAAGGGAAAAGGATTGATGTGTAAGCTTAGTACATCAAGGAACGATATGGAGGTTGAGATACGAATTGAGGGTTAGAAGCGAGTCGAGGAAAAGGTGAAGGGTGCTGGGTTAGTGAAAGTGAGGGGAAGGAGAGTTAAAAAAGGTTTGAGGGGAGATAGAGGGATTGACGTGTATCTTCTTCCTTTCCCTCTTTCTTTCCTTGTTCCTCCTCCTCTCCATCCTTGTATACAATAACCCATTCCATCCTTCCCTCCTTTATTCTTGTATTCTAGTCTCCTCCCCTTCCTTGCCCCTTTTTGTCTCCCTCTCAAACATGCCTCCTCCTTTTCCAATTTCGAGGAAGAGGTGAAGGGTTGCTGGGTCTGAAGGTAAAAGGAAAGGGAAGGAAAGTTGGTTTGAGGGCAAGGGAGGTGACAGGGGAAAGGTTGAGTTGTAATCTTAGCACATGCAGGAGCGATATGAAGGTTAAAGAACGAGTCGAAATCAATTCCATCATCACGCTTTTCACCTTCCATGCCAATCCGCTCTCCGCAAATACGTGAAGAGTTTTATTATTCTCTCTCTCTCTCTCTCTCTCTCTCTCTCTCTCTCTCTCTCTCTCTCTCTCTCTCTCTCTCTCTCTCGCTCTCTTTGACATGCAAATCTAGACTCTTTGGTACCTCAAATAAGTGATGGAAGATAAACAGCGGAGACTTGAAGAACCTTACTCCCTCTTCATTCCCCTAAGAAACGATAGGGGGAGAGAGGTAGACGGAGGAAAAGAGAGAGGGGGAGAGAGAAGGAGAGGGAGAGAGAGAGAGAGAGAGGGAGGGAAACTTAATCTCACCGTTTTTCCTCGCCCTCCCAAATTGAGTAAAAATGTCACCTAAATTTACCTTTGTTTCACCTGGAAATTAAACGCTGGCGCACCTTCCACTCCTCTTTTTGTCCCGTTCCTAGTAGAGGTACTGAATGTTTTAAGGGAAGGTGGGGGATCGGTCTCTCTCTCTCTCTCTCTCTCTCTCTCTCTCTCTCTCTCTCTCTCTCTCTCTCTCTCTCTCTCTCTCTCTCTCTCTCTCTCTCTCTCTCTCTCTCTCTCTCTCTCTCTCTCTCTCTCTCTCTCTCTCTCTCGCTCGCTCGCTCATTCATTCTTTTTCTCTCGACGAATCACGAACTCGATAATGTATACTCTCTCTCTCTCTCTCTCTCTCTCTCTCTCTCTCTCTCTCTCTCTCTCTCTCTCTCTCTCTCTCTCTCTCTCTCTCTCTCTCTCTCTCTCTCTCTCTCTCTCTCTCTCTCTCTCTCTCTCTCTCTCTCTCTCTCTCTGAAGCTTTGACATTACCATACAATATGTCTGTTGTTTTCTTTCACTCCTTGTTGTTCATCCTTTTCCTCAAGCTCTTTCATTCTCTCCCACACACACACTTATTCCTTTCCTTCAGAGAGAGAGAGAGAGAGAGAGAGAGAGAGAGAGAGAGAGAGAGAGAGAGAGAGAGAGAGAGAGAGAGAGAGAGAGAGAGAACTTTGATGGTTCCGTTTTCACCTCACTTTGACGTATTCTTTCAAAAGCTTTATCAGGGCGACCTGGGAATATGGAGTTTGAGATTTCCACGTTATTCGTCCTCCTCCTTTTCCACCCCACCTCCTTTTTCTCCTCCTCCATCTCCTCCTCCTCCTCTTCTCTGGATAACCTTGGGGCTGCCGCTGATGGTGTCTAAAAAGTTGCCAAGCCAGACCCAGTGTACGTTGTTCAATCGGGTACAAAAGACGTCCAAACTAGGCGATCCAAGGGCTTCCTGGCGGAGCATCGGCGGGGTAGTCACGGACACCAGGGGCAGGAGCGTTGTTAGTCCCGCCACTCGTCGGCCGGCACTGTACAAATCTTGCTTCACCCGGTAGCAGCGACGGGCCAAATTTGTGGCTTTACCGTGTAGCAGCGACGGGCCAAATTTGTGGTTTTACCGTGTAGCAGCGACGGGCCAAATTTGTGGCTTTACCGTGTAGCAGCGACGGGCCAAATTTGTGGCTTTACCGTGTAGCAGCGACGGGCCAAATTTGTGGTTTTACCGTGTAGCAGCGACGGGCCAAATTTGTGGTTTTACCGTGTAGCAGCGACGGGGCAAATTTGTGGCTTTACCGTGTAGCAGCGACGAGCCAAATTTGTGGCTTTACAGTGTAGCAGCTACGGGCCAAATTTGTGCCATGATATAAACCCCCTCAAAATAGATGATACATAATCTGATCACAAATACTTTGATTTATATTATGAAATGGTTTGTGTGAGGGGTGATTTTTTCTCATTTTTCTCGCTTGGAGGGACCATTAAGAAACATGATCCCCGCTGATACCACCGGGCTCAAGTTTATCAGCCTCAGACTTTCCAAGCGGACTTTTTCTGGATTATGAATTTTTAATGGATTGTTGAAAAGTTCTATTGAAGTAAGTAATTTTCACTTTCTTTTTGATGTATTATAATTTTTGTTGTCATTATCAGTATTGCAATAATTCTCAGGAACAGTAAGAGATATACCACCTTTTTTTATCAGCTTGCTTAGGATGAATAACAGAATGAAGGTAGATTAATTCGATATGGTGCACACTAATCAACGCTGGAATCCAACTTCGCTTGTCTTCATTTTCGTCTTGTTTTTCGTCCATATTTTCCACTTCCTTCACACTTTGCATCGCTCAACACGTCGGTGGATTGCAACTTTTTCAATTAAGCTTAAAGAGCCAAAAGTCTGCTTCCTTGAGGAGTGTGGTCCTCCCTAACTGACAAACACCCGCCCCTGCCCCGACTGTCCTGTGACCTCCATGTGCGACGCCCTGCTGAGAGAGAGAGAGAGAGAGATGTGAGTGTGTTAGGAGGTGAGGATGCCCAGGGACACACACACACACACACACACACACACACACACATCCGTTCCCCTCACTGGCTGTCTGTCTTTTCTTCGATCCGATTTCATACCAAGTCTTCAACTCTTATTTTTCTATCTCGTTCCTCCTCCTCCTCCTCCTCTTCATTTTACATCATCATCATCACCGCCAACACCAACAACAATGACAACAACAATCAACATCACCTCTGCCACCTCCTTCGCCGCACCTCTTCCCTTTCCTCCTCCTCCTCCTCCCTTTTTGGTCAGCTAGCTTGTCATGGGTGGCGTAGGACTTCAACTAGAATTGGTTCGAGGAGGAGGAGGAATACATAGGAATACATAGGAAGAACAGACACCAGAAGACCTATCGATCTATGACGAGGGTGTCTGTTTACTACCGCTACTACTAGTAATCTACGTGTGGCAGGACAGGACAGAAAAGATGAAGGCTCCTCCCCACCCACCTCTCCCTCCGGCAACGTGCCGGCAGGAAATAGTTAGAAGAGAACACCATGTACCTTTAAGGAAGAAAGGGACATGGAAATTTTACAGTAAAGAGAGAAATAAGAGGAAATTACTACCCTTAACTTACACTACTGGTAACCTAAGCTGTGGGGGAAAATGACTTCATTACATAAGAACATAAGAACACAGAAACACAAGGAGAATGGAAGAGGACGAGTGGCCTGCACAGGGCAGCCTCAGGATCCCCCCTAATACCCAAGATGGGTGAGGTGTAGTTTCAGGGGCACAGGGGAGGCTTGATCCTCGTTTTACCGGCGGTACTAGGCACGGCACCAGTAACCTGTCACCTTACTGCACCCACACCTCACTCCACCTGTCATGCGGACATTAACTGTTGCTTTACTCTATTGTTAACTTACGCTACTTGCAATCTAGGTTGTGGGGGAGAATAATATGAATTTAGGTTGACATCTTGCTGCAATCTGTCTGAAAACATGCGAAGAAGGGTCAGTATAATCTTATATCCCTGAAGTACTTATCCAATGAAGACTTGAAGCTATTGATACTCTGTGCGCTAACTACTGACGGTGGGAGTCTATTCCAGTGATCGACGACTCTATTATTGAAAAAACTTTTGCGCACCAATGTGTTACATCGGTTTCCCTTTAACTTCATACCATTGCTGCGTGTTATTGTGTTGGTGTCTCTCTGAAATAGACTATCTGGGTTAATGTTGTCGAATCCATTTAGGATTTTGAACACTTCAGTTAAGTCCCCTCTTATCCTTCGCTTTTTTAGGGAAAACATATCTAAACGCTCTAAACGCTCGTCATATGGCAAGTTTCGGAGCGGAGGAGGAGGAGGAGGGCTGGAAAGAAGAAGGAAGATGGGAATTTTTTGGGTTTGTAGGGCGTAGGCAATGAACACACACACACACACACACACACACACACACACACACACACACACACACACACACACACACACACACACACACACACACACACACCACCTCTTAGGCTCCTTGTACTTCTCCTTTCTCTCTCTCCCTTTCCTCCCTCTCGATTATTGACCATTAGGCCATTCCCCTCTTCCTTCCCTCTTCCTCCCTTCTTCCTCTCCCTTTTCCCGCCTCTCTCACCCCTCACATCACCCTTTCCGCCTCCGTGGGCTCCGTGCTCACGAGGGGAAGATAAAGAGTGAGAGAGGAAAGGAGTGAGAGGGAAAAATTATGGGAAGAAAGAATAAGAAAAAGGAAAAGGTGATCATAATGTGGAGGTGCTTTGGTGACGCTTGTAATCTGCGGAAGAGACGGTGGGGAGGAGGAGGAGGAGGAGGAGGAGGGGGAGGAGGAATAGGAGGAGGAGAAAGAGGAGGAGGAGGAGGATTTTCATGTTATAATTTTCTTCATTAATAACAAGGATTTCACACACACACACACACACACACACACACACACACACACACACACACACACACACACACACACACACACACACACACACACACAAACCAACTTCAGCACCACCGCCAACACTGTCATCACAATCATCAACACCAAGGATACAATCACAACCCATCCATTCCTCCTCCTCCTCCTCCTCCTCCTCGTGCAGCCCTCGGAGACCTGCCACTTGGTCTCCTGGATTAATTACATGAATATTCAGGAGGTGAGGAGACCGTCGCTTCATTAGACAAGAGGCGGCGACGGGGACGATGACGAACAGCAGGCAACCGCTGTAACCTGTTTCTGGAGGCGCGGCGTGATGCCTTCTGCTGCTTGTTCCCGTCAGTGGGTTAGGGGGGCCATCTTCAGCTGGAACGGGTGGAGCGGTTAGGTTAAGTAAGTTTGAAGTGGACACGGCGAGGTCAGGGTGTTTGCTTTCTTTAAATGGAAATGACGAAGAGGTTAGGTTAGGTTAGTTAGCTTTCTTGAACTGGAAATGGTTAGCTTATCTTTCTTGAACTGGAAGGGTGGAACGGTTAGGTTAAGTTAGTTTGAAGTGGACACGGCGAGGTCAGGGTGTTAGCTTTCTTTAAATGGAAATGATAAAGAGGTTAGGTTAGGTTAGGGTAGCTTTCTTGAACTGGAAATGGTTAGCTTATCTTTCTTGAACTGGAAGGGTGGAACGGTTAGTTAAGTTAGATTGAAGTGGACACGGGGAGGTCAGGGTGTTAGCTTTCTTGAACTGGAAATGATAGAGGTTAGGTTAGGTTAGGGTAGCTTTCTTGATCCGGAAATTGTTAGCTTATCTTTCTTGAACTGGAAGGATGGAACGGTTAGTTAAGTTAGATTGAAGTGGACACGGCGAGGTCAGGGTGTTAGCTTTCTTGAACTGGAAATGATAGAGGTTAGGTTAGGTTAGGTTAGTTAGCTTTCTTGAACTGGAAATGGTTAGCTTATCTTTCTTGAACTGGAAGGGTGGAACGGTTAGGTTAAGTTAGTTTGAAGTGGACGTGGCGAGGTCAGGATGTTAGCTTTCTTGAACTGGAAATGATAGAGGTTAGGTTAGGTTAGGGTAGCTTTCTTGATTCGGAAATGGTTAGCTTATCTTTCTTGAACTGGAAGGGTGGAACGGTTAGTTAAGTTAGATTGAAGTGGACACGGGGAGGTCAGGGTGTTAGCTTTCTTGAACTGGAAATGATAGAGGTTAGGTTAGGTTAGCTTTCTCGAACTGGAAAGGTTGAAGAGGTTACGTTATGTTTCCTCTCTTGGATAGGACAAAAGGGAACGAAGCAGTGTTGTGTGTCGCATCGGTAACAGCAGCAAAGGTAACAGAGCTAGGAAAAGGGGGCGAGGTGAGGAGGAACTGAGGAGTGTATAGGATTGAGGCATTGTTAGGTAAAGGAGGTGGGAAACAGCAGCAGCAACAACAACAACAGCGACTGAAAGAGTTGGGGAAAGGGAGGAGGAAAGGATAAAGTACTAAGGAATGTTGGTGTGATGATAATTAGGAAAAGTAAGAGGAGGAGGAGGAGGAGGAGGAAAGTGGTAATAGTGGTCAAGGCTAATTAGACGCTTTTGTGATTTTCTTCGCTGCCAAATCGCTAAAGTTTTGATAGAGGAAATTTCTGCCCATTGAGAGAGAGAGAGAGAGAGAGAGAGAGAGAGAGAGAGAGAGAGAGAGAGAGAGAGAGAGAGAGAGAGAGAGAGAGAATGGTGTTTTTTTATGTTTTGTTACTGTTTCCTTTATTTTTAGCTCTATGAATGTTTTCCTCTCAGTCTGTTTGATAATTATAATAACTGTCTATCTGTGACGAAGCTCGCGTTAACTACTACGCTTATATTCTCTAACATTTGGGGGCTTTTACACCCTCATTTGACAAGGCTTTCCTAGAGGTTGTGGGTATTTTCATTGGTAGTGTCATGAGCCCAGTGGTAGTTTGACAAGTCTGAACGTGAAAATCATGCTAACCCGATTAATCATATCTGTGGTCTTTGAAAATCTTTGTTAATAAGGATTTCGCAGAGGTTGTGGGTATTTCCATGGGTAGTGTCATGAGCCTTGTGGTAGTCTGAGAAGTCTTCTGCTCCCTGAATGTGAAAATACACTCACGAGAACCCGACTAATTATATCTGTGGTCTTTGAAAATATTTGTTAATAAGGATTTTGCAGAGGTTGTGGGTATTTCCATGCGTAGTGTCATGAGCCTAGTGGTAGTTTGACAAGGTTTGTACACCATGAACGTAAAAAGACTCACGAGAACCCGACTAATCATATCTGTGGTCTTTGAAAATCTTTGTTAATAAGGCTTTCCCAGAGGTTGTGGGTATTTCCATGCGTAGTGTCATGAGCCTAGTGGTAGTTTGACAAGGCTTCTACACCATGAACGTGGAAAATACTCACGATAATCCGACTAATTTCCTTTGTGGCATTTGGAAGTATTTGTTGTGAGAGACGAAAGCGTGTGAGAATACGGACTTTTTATTTATTTTTATTTTTTACAACAAAGGAGACAGCTCAAGGGCACAAAAAAAAGGAAACAATAATAGAAAAAAACTTAAGGGCTTTCGAATGATTGGCTTTACAGGGATGCATGAGTACTAGAGAAGTCCCCTCCGCTCCCTATCCTCCGCCCCCCACTATTAAGAAATGGATGTGCACGTACGAACACAAATGAAATAGTTGAACTGGAGGAATACGCTTCGCATTTCTCTGTGTGCCTGAGATGTGCCAAGGTGACAGACTCTTAATTAACTTAGAATGTACACTCACTGCTCTACGCCTGCACCGGCTGATGTAATAATTGTTAGAGCTTAGGGAAAGGACCGTGTTGCGTGTTTCGTGTGTGTGTGTGTGTGTGTGTGTGTGTGTGTGTGTGTATGTGTGTGTGTACGGGGTTAGCAACTTCATCATATCGTTTGTGTGTGTGTGTGTGTGTGTGTGTGTGTGTGTGTGTGTGTGTGTGTGTGTCTTTCTAATTACATATGTACTTCAGTTTGTCTCTTTATCTTTATTTACTTATGCAGATTAGCAACATATATCAAAATGCGTCTATCAGTATATCTATCTTGATCTATCTATTTACTCTCTCTCTCTCTCTCTCTCTCTCTCTCTCTCTCTCTCTCTCTCTCCTGCTTGTAATTTTGTTGTTTAGTGCCTCGAGGACAAGTTGCTGGGTTGTTTCTCTCCTGCCTGAGACTTGTGCCGAGAGGGAGGGAAGGAGGGAGAGGGAGAGGAGAGATCAAAGTTTTCGTCCTGTATCTGTCGTGTTTGTGTCGTGTTTTGCTCGTGTCAAGATGTATCACCACCATCACCACCATCACCACCATAATCATCATCATCACCACCACCGCCACCATAATCATCACCATCATCATCTACCTGCATCCCTATCCTCTCTCACTCACCACTAACCTCACCACTACTTCCTCCACCATCATCACCATCACCATCATTACCAGCATTCCTACCCTCTCACTCACCACTAACCTCACCACTATTTCCTCCACCATCATCACCATCACTTCCTCCACCATCATCACCATCACCATCATTACCAGCATTCCTACCCTCTCACTCACCACTAACCTCACCACTATTTCCTCCACCATCACCACCACCACCACCATCACCATATTCATCATTATCAGTACCAGCATCCCTCTACCCCCTCTCTCACTCACCACTAACCTCACCACTACTACTACTTCATCATAGCTATACCACCACCACCACTTTCATTACCATTCCTTCCTCTTGCACCTCCACCAGCACCACCACAACCATCACCACCACCACCACTAAATATCTCTTCATCACTTCATCACTATCAATATTACCCCCATCATCATCATATGCTTTTTTTTAACTTGATTGCGTGTTTGATTGTTTACTTTTTTTTTTCTTTTTTTTTTTTGGTTTCCCGCCGCCATGTTTGTTTAAGTCATCATGTATTTACGTCATCGCCGCCTCTCTTTTTTCTTTTTTATTGTTCTGGTTTTATTTCTTCTCTTTTTTGTGTGTGTGAGTTTGAGCGAAAGAAAGTGTGATTTGGTCCACTTTTTTAACGTTTGTCTCATTACGATTTTTTCTCAGATCGCTAATGTAACTTTGTAGGTGTATGTATGTGTGTGTGTGTGTGTGTGTGTGTGTGTGTGTGTGTGTGATGTTGATGTTGATGTTGCTGATTATAATTATTGCTGTCACTTTTTTTTTACTGCTACAACGTCTGTCACTACCTTTACTACTACTACTACTACTACTACTACTACTACTATTACTTCTACTACTACTACTACTACTGCTACTACTACTACTACTACTACTACTACCACTACTACTACTACTACTATTACTAAAATTTCTTCAAGTATTAGACGACGAAAATTTCACACACACACACACACACACACACACACGTTACTTCGATACTAAACTCGAATACACACAATTACTAGACACATATATAGGAGACATGCATTACACCTCCACCAGTATTACTTACGTGGGTGCTCGAGGAGGGAACACGGCGAGCTCCAGGCAGGCAAACACAAGACAAGGAGTTGGTCAAAGCTCATGAGCCGCTTAGCTTACGGAGGCAAACTTTGATCTGGTGGGTGTTGCCTCTGCTGGTCCTGTTTGTGTGTTGGTGTTGTTAGTGTGGTGGTGGTGGTGGTTGTGTTGGTGATGGTGTGGTGTTGGTGGTGATGGTGGTGTTGGTAGTGATGGTGTTTGTGGTTGTTGTGGTGTGGTGGTTGTGTTGGTGGTGATGGTGGTGTTGTTAGTGTAGTGGTAGTGATGGTGGTGGTGGTGATGGTAGTGATAGTGTTGGTGGTTGTGTTGTGGTGTTGGTGATGGTAGTGAGTGTTGTTGGTGGAGGTGTTGTTTGTCTGTCTAGCTTGTCTCGTGTCTCTCTAACACACACACACACACACACACACACACACACACACACACACACACCAGCTGTCCCTTTGCACATGACGTGGAATTTCATCTCAAAGCGATTTTTTTTTAGTGTTGAGCGAAAATGAGACAAGCGTTTGTGTTGCTGCGACCACTGAGAACAACAACAACAAAAGCAACACACACACACACACACACACACACACACACACACACACACACACACACACACACACACACACACACACACACACACAGTCATGTACACATCTCTATTAAAAAGAATAACTTCCTCTGCATATTCAAGAGAGGGAAATGTTGTATGCATGAAGGAAGTGAAAACAAATATATGAAAAACGTAAAATATAAGTAAGTAGAAATATTGAAGGAGGTGAAAAAAAATACATGAAAAAAAACTAGTTAAGCAAAATAGATATAATAAAAAAAATCAAATACGAGAATATAAAAAAAAAAATAGCGAAAAGAAAGCAAAAATTCCACCCAACGAAAATGAGAAAAAAAAGGAAACTCACCCACATGAGGAAAAAAAAAAAGAAAGAAAGCACACCGGGGGATTGACCTTAATAGGAAGTGGGTCAGGGTGATTGGGTCAGGTCGTGGGGCGCCTCCTGCCAGTGGGTCTTCCCGGGGGGTGAGGGGGGGTTGGGGGGGATTATGCAAGGCAGCGATTGAGCGATGGCTGGAAATCTCTCTTAACAGCCGCTTGTAATCGACCAATCTCCCTCCATTAGCAGCCAGCCCGCACGTCCGCCCTGTCACCCCCCCCCCCCCCCCCCTCCACACCTTCCTTCCACGTCCTTCCCTTCCCTTTCTCTTTCCTTTCTCTGTTTCCTCCTACCTTCCCTTCCCTTCCCTTACCCTTCTCTTCCCTTACCCTTCTCTTCCCTTTATCTTCCCTTACCTTCTTTTCCCTTCTTCACCCATAAGGCTTTTTGTTGTGAGTTAGTGTGTGTGTATGTGTGTGTGTGTGTGTGTGTGTGTGTGTGTGTGTGTGTGTGTGTGTGTGTGTGTGTGTGTTTAGATGTCTGAGTTGACTGTTGCACATATCTTTTTTTTTTTTTTTGTGTGTGTGTGTGTGTGTGTGTGTGTGTGTGTGTGTGTGTGTGTGTGTTTGTGTATGTAGTTATATCCGAATGTTGCCATGTATCAGTTTTATTTTTGTTTCTCTGCTTGTGTATTTTTTTTCAACGATGTGCAGGAGTATTTTTTTCAAGTTAAGGAACAAACATTTTTTTTAAAGTGTCACCCGATATTTCACCCAGGGAGTTGTTTTAAAAGGGAGGATGTGTCATGACGAGGGGAAACATATGCAAAGGGTTATAATTAAATCTCTAAAATGTGTTACGTTCTTTGATCTGGAGAGAGAGAGAGAGTAAACTAGGAAAAGAGGGAGTAAAAGATGGAAAAGGGTGAAAGGAGGCAAGGGATAGAGAGAGAGAGAGAGAGAGAGAGAGAGAGAGAGAGAGAGAGAGAGAGAGAGAGAGAGAGAGAGAGAGAGAGAGAGAGAGAGAGAGAGAGAGAGAGAGAGAGAGAGAGAGTAAACTAGGAAAAGAGGGAGTAAAAGATGATAAAAAAAGGTGAAAGGAGGCAAGGGATTGAGAAAGTAAGGGAGTTTGGAAATAAGGGAATGAGTGAGTGAATAAATAAGAGAATGGGGAAGTGAGGGAGTTTGGAACGAAAGGAGTAAGGAAAACGGAGTGAGGAAATTGTTGTGCGAGGGAGTAAGGACGTAAGGGAGTAAGGGGGAGAGAAGACAAGAGACTGAGGAGTTTAGGGGGTGAGGGGGCTAGGTTAGGTTAGGTTAGGCTAGGTTAGGTTAGGTTAGGTTAGGGTAGGTTAGGTCACCTTTTTTTTTTAAAGGAGAGAGGAAATAAAGGAATATCTGAGTAAGGAACGAAGGGAGTAAGGAGTTGAAGCGGAATAAAGGAGTGAGGAAATAAGGGAGTGAGGGAGTAAATAGGCAAGGGAGTAAGGGAGTGATGAGCGAAACGGTTAAGGGAGTGTTGAGCTAAAAGGGTGAGGGAGTAACAGGGTGAGGGTGCAAGGGTTGGTTTCCTCGCGGGTCAGACTGCAGGGAGTGGTGGAATTGGCTTCCATCACGAGGAGAGATGAACTCGGCCCCCTAGAGAACGCCGGCGGACGGGGGCACGGGGGGGGGGGGGTGGAAAGGGAGAGGGAAAGGGGGAGAGAGAGGGAGAGAAGGTAAATAGATAGATCAAGATAGATATACTGACAGACGCATTTTGATATATGTTGCTAATCTGCATAAGTAAATACAGATAAAAAGACAAATTGAAGTACATATGTAATTAGAAAGACAGACAGACGGGCAGACAGACAGACAGACAGACAGGCAGACAGACAGACAGATAGACAGACAGAAATGCAGAGAGAGAAATAAATTGGCGAATGGAAAGACAGAGAGACGGAAAGTCAGACAAACACTGGGAAAGAGAGAGAGAGAGAGGGGAGAAGGGTTTGATAAATTGCCAACCAGTCACTCACTCACTCAAGCAAACACACACACACACACACACACACACACACACACACACACACACACACACACACACAGATAAACATACCTACGTTCAGACAGACAGACACTTGAATAGTCAGACGAACTACTAGACCTGGCATATGATCAGTGGTGTGTCACTATCACGGGAAATCAAGCCGTAGAGGAGGAGGAGGAGGAGGAGGAGGAGGAGGAGGAGGAGGAGGAATATATGAAAGGGAACTAGGGGAAACGGAGATAGGGTGACAACGGGAGAGGAGGAGGAAGTGATAAAATAGGAGGAGGAGGAGGAGGAGGAGGAGGAGGTGGAGGAGGAGGAGGAGGAGGAGGGAAGGAAAGAAAGCAAAGCAAAGCAAGAGAGAGAGAGAGAGAGAGAGAGAGAGAGAGAGAGAGAGAGAGAGAGAGAGAGAGAGAGAGAGAGAGAGAGAGATACCCTAGAATAAGAGTGAAAGGCAAGGTTGAATGTGTGAAAGGAGGAAGGGTGGAGGTGATGAGGAAGAAGGGAAGTTGACGGCGAAATTGGAGGAGGTAGAATGGAGTGGATGGAGGGAGAGAAGATTAATCGCTTGGAAGATTGAGAGAAGGAGAAAACGAACATGTGTGATTTTTTTTATTTCTTTCTATCTATCCATCTATCTGTATCTATCTATCGCTTTCTTTTATTGCCATTCATGTGTGTTTTATTTCATATTTATTCGCTGTATTTTTTTATTTTCCTGTTTTCTTTTCGCTTTTTTTCTTCCTTTTGCAAGTTTGTCTATGTTTTTTTTTTGTCCCGGTATCATTATTTTCAGTGTCACGTTTTACACACACACACACACACACACACACACACACACACACACACACACACACACACACACACACACACACACACACACACACACACACACACACACACACCTGCAGTACAGTAATTATGACGGACACAGTGACACTCAAAGACTCCCGCATCTTGTTAGTCGGTCTGCAAAGCGTGAATTCTACGTGTAAACAAAAATATGCAGGAGAAGTGAAATCATAAGAGGTTCCTCCCTGCAATTTACGCTCAGGTAATTGGCCCGCCCGCCCACCTGACCCACCTGGCTCCCGCTGCAACAGAGGTCAGAGGAGGAGGGACTCGGGCGGTGCTGCGTGAGGCCTAATCGAGAGCTTGTGTGAGGTTAGACGGAAGGCAAAAGGAAGGAAGGTTGAAAGGTATTAGTGCAGTAGTTAAATCGAAAGTGCTTGGCGTCATACGAAAAGGAGAAGGAATGGTGGAAGTTGAAAAATGAGGTTGAACGGAATGTGCTTGTGAGGTTTGACGGAAGGCAGAAGGAAGTTTAATTTTTAGTTTAATAGTAAATGAAGTTAATCGAGTGTTTTAAGATGAATTGAAGGGAGAAGAAATGGTGAAAGTTAGAATAGAAAATAAGGTTGAGGGGAATGTGTTTGTGAGGTTTGACGGAGTGCAGAAGGAAGGTTAATTTTTAGTTTAATAGTAAATGAAGTTAATTGAGTGTTTTAAGATGTACGGAAGGCAGAAAATGATGAAAGTTAGAATAGAAAATAAAGTTAAGCGAATATGTGTGTCAGAAGTTAGACGAAAAGAAGAAAGAAATTTAGGATTTTGTAGAATAGAATATGAGATTAATGGGAAGTGTTTGAGGTTAGATGGAAGGAAGGTTGATGCAGATTAGAATAGAAAATGAGGTTAGAATGTGTAAGGTTATAAGGAAGGGAGGAGGAAGGTTGATATTTAGTAGAATGGAAAAGTAGGTTAATCAGAGAGGTTCTTCAAAAGTGTGCAGGGAAAAGGAAGGTTAAGTTTTAGTAGAATAGAGAATACGTTAATGGAAAGTGTGTTTGAAGGTGGACGGAAGGGAGAAGGAAAGTTTTCAGATTTAATAGAATAGAAAATGAGGCTAGACGGAAGACGAGGAAGGTTACAATATAGCAGAATAGGAAAGGAGACTGATTGAAAATGTTTGAGGTTTGACGGAAGGGAGAAGGAAAGTTTTCAGATTTAATAGAATAGAAAATGAGGTTAGACGGAAGACGAGGAAGGTTACAATATAGCAGAATAGGAAAGGAGTCTGATCGAAAGTGTTTGAAGTTTGACGGACGACAGAAGAATGGGTTGAAGATAGAAGAAAATAAAATTCGGTTTATAAATTAATCTTGGTAAGGAAAACAAAATATACGGAAATCTAGACAGAAGAAACGGCTCACAGCTTGCTATAAAGACAGGAAATAAGGTTGTAAGACTTGGTTAAAGACAAAGAAATTATGCAAGTTAGTAGAAGGAGAAAGTCAAGTTTGTTAATAGTGTATTCGTGGAGAGAAAACAGCACGTAAGGAAATAAGTAAAAAGTTAAGTAAACGGCTCACAAATTACTCTCTTATCTGGAAACGAGTCAGAAACGGTCGGAAGGTCAGACTAAATACAGGGTGAATGTGAGTAAGAAAAGAGAATCAGGGAAATATTTACGGCCGGATAGAATGTAACACGTAAGGAAGCGAAGATTAAAGAAGCAGCTCAAAATTTGCAAAGTGATTAGGGAATTAGTGACGTCATAAAGGTAAGAAAAATGTTTGAGAGAACATAAGAGATCGGAAAGAAGAATTGAATGGAAAAGGGAGAAAAAAACGGACTTACAAAAATGCATGAAGGAAGAACGCGTAGCAAACGAGGAAAAGCAATCAGGGAAGAGAGTTTAAGTGAAAAGAAATGAAAGGAAGGTGAAGGGTAAAGCTGGCAATATCCAGAGGTAGTGGCTGAGTGGTTAGTGGACCGGTGCCGCCTACAGGAGGACGGGGGTTCGAGTCCTGCCCGCCGCCACTGCTGGGATTTTTCAGTCACCGCCGAGTGGCCAAAGACTACCCACATGCTGTCCTGAGTCAAGCAAGATGGCGCCACTATTGTAGGCCACGAAATAGGCCGACACGAAAACAATAAAGTAAAAGGCAAGACAGCAGGAGAGCGAGGTAATAAAGAGGCGAGTGTTTCTTTGAGTCTTAATTATGGCGGTGTGTTTTCAGGCGTGATTTGGAGTCGGGAAGAAACATTTATTCGTGTATAATGACGAACTTGCTCGTTTAAAAATGTGGATTTGAACTACGGTATTATTATTTTTATTATCATCATTATTATTATTAGTTCTGGTAGCGGTGGCGGCTGGAGCAGCACCATGGTTGTATTTCCTCCTGCCTACGACTTGACCTCCTTCAAGCGTGGAGTATCAAGACACCTCACGACACCTCCACCCAAAATTGACCTCTCTTTTGCCCGCTCGTCTGTACTTGCATTTACAGGAGCGATGATTGGCGGCCTTTTTTGTTGTCATTTATTTTTGCCCTTGAACAGCTTCCTTTGTTGTAAAAAAAAAAAAAAAAAAAAAAAATAGTACTATCTTCAGTATGAATGTATGTATATTATTATTATTATTATTATTATTATTATTATTATTATTATTATTATTATTATTATTATTATTATTATTATTATTATTATTATTATTATTATTATTGTTGTTGTTCTTGTTCTTGTTCTTCTTGTTCTTGTTCTTCTTCTTATTGAGAGGTGTGTTAAGTATGATAAGGTTGTTGTTCTTCATGCTGGATGCGGTAACCATTAAAGTGCTTCTTAGTTTCATCATTCTTCTTTCACCATTTTATTTTGCCTTGAATTCGCTCGTTATTAAATTTTGTGTGAATTATGTGTCTCTTTGCTAACCCTTTTTATCTTGCTTCTCCGTCCTTCCTCGCCTCCACCTCATTATCTTCACCGAAATAGCGATCATTAGCTGTTTATCTCGTCTGTTATTTACGTATTTATCTCGGTTCTCTCGCTTTCTTCACCGTCTTAATTTCTCTCTTTTTGCCCTTTCCTTCCATCTTCTAAGTATTTTTTCATTCGTCTCAGTTCTGTCTTAACTTTTTCTCATTTCCTCATTTATATCTTTCATCGTTTCCTTTTCCCCCCCTTCACCTTTCTCTTCTTTGCAATGAACAACACACAGAAACGGAAGTAAAATCACCTAAAATCACCTCCCGTAGCCACACCTCGTTAATTACACTGGACAAAAAAACTCTTATAAACAATCACAAATACCTCCCATTGTTCGTTTTTTTTTATATCAATTTAATATCTTCGGTACATCTTGGGGTTCCTTCTTTCCCTTGCTTCATCGTCTTTCCTTTTTTTGACCTTTCCTTCTATCTTCTAAGTAGTTTATTCTTTCGTCTTGCAGCTCTGTTCCTCACCTTTTCTCCCTCCCTTATTTATCTGCTTCATCGTCTTTCCTTTTTTTGACCTTTCCTTCTATCTTCTAAGCAGTTTATTCTTTCGTCTTGCAGTTCTGTTCCTCACCTTTTCTCCCTCCCTTATTTATCTCACCCGTCGTCTTTCCTTTTTTTGCCCTCTCCTTCTATCTTCTAAGTAGTTTATTCTTTCGTCTTGCAGTTCTGTTCCTCACCTTTTCTCCCTCCCTTATTTATCTGCTTCATCGTCTTTCCTTTTTTTGCCCTTTCCTTCTATCTTCTAAGTAGTTTATTCTTTCGTCTTGCAGTTCTGTTCCTCACCTTTTCTCCCTCCCATATTTATCTCACCCGTCGTTTCCTTCCCAATTGTTTCCCATCGCTCTCTTCTTTCCAATCAATGACACAAAAATGGGAGATAAAAATCATCATCTATAGTCACACTCCGTTAATTACACTGGACCAAACACTCTTATAAACACGAACAGATATATTACTATTGTGTTTATTTTTTATCAATTTAATAATCTTCGGTACTGCGTGGGAGTCCCTGGACGCATTCCCTACACCCCCTATGCCGTAAAATGCAATAGCAGTCTTTTTTTTTTCTCTTCAATTTCTATTACGGTCCGTGTTGCTTTTATTAAACATTTCGGCTTTTGCCTGTAAATTATGTACCTGCAAATTACCTGTCTCCGCCGCTAATTAACCAGGCGCTCCCCAGTGGTTCCCCCCTTCCCCCAGGTGACACTTGGGGGGAGGGGAAGGGGGGTAGAGGGGGCCATCAGGTAATTGGTGCCCTCGACAATATTCACCTGTCTGATTCTCCCCCCCTCCCCCCCTCCGTAAGTGTTTGTTTGTGTGTTTGTTTGTATGTGGAGAGAGAGAGAGAGAGAGAGAGAGAGAGGGAGAGGGAGAGGGAGAGAGACGAGAGGGAGAGAGAGATCATGTTCGTTTAAATTTCGGATGTGATCTATCATTATTTTTTATTATCATCATCATCATCATTATCATTATCATCATTATCATCATTACCAGTTCTAGAAGTCGTCCGTTTTCTTTACTTTTAGGCTCATCAGTGTCTGTTTGTGTCCATCTTACTGTCTATCTACTTGTCTGTATCTCTGTTTGTGTCTGTTTGTCTGTCTTCCTGTTTGTGTCTTTTCCCGTCTACATATGTCTATCTTTTCCTGTCTATATATGTCTGTCTTTTCCTGTGGTTATATCTGTCTCTTTTCCTGTCTATGTGTCTTTTCCTGTCTATATGTGTTTTCCTGTCTATGTGTCTTTTCCTGTCTATATGTGTTTTCCTGGCTATATGTGTCTTTTCCTGTCTATATGTGTTTTCCTGGCTATATGTGTCTTTTCCTGTCTATATGTGTCTTTTCCTGGCTATATGTGTCTTTTCCTGTCTATATGTGTCTTTTCCTGTCTATATGTGTCTTTTCCTGTCTATATGTGTCTTTTCCTGGCTATATGTGTCTTTTCCTGTCTATATGTGTCTTTGCCTGTCTATATGTGCCTTTTCCTGTCTATATGTGTCTTTTCCTGTCTATATGTGTCTTTTCCTGTCTATATGTGCCTTTTCCTGTCTATATGTGCCTTTTCCTGTCTATATGTGTCTTTTCCTGTCTATATGTGCCTTTTCCTGTCTATATGTGTCTTTTCCTGTCTATATGTGTCTTTTCCTGTCTATATGTGCCTTTTCCTGTCTATATGTGTCTTTTCCTGTCTATATGTGTCTTTTCCTGTCTATATGTGCCTTTTCCTGTCTATATGTGTCTTTTCCTGTCTATATGTGTCTTTTCCTGTCTATATGTGCCTTTTCCTGTCTATATGTGTCTTTTCCTGTCTATATGTGCCTTTTCCTGTCTATATGTGTCTTTTCCTGTCTATATGTGTCTTTTCCTGTCTATATGTGCCTTTTCCTGTCTATATGTGTCTTTTCCTGTCTATATGTGTCTTTTCCTGTCTATATGTGCCTTTTCCTGTCTATATGTGTCTTTTCCTGTCTATATGTGTCTTTTCCTGTCTATGTGTCTTTTCCTGTCTATATGTGTCTTTTCCTGTCTATATGTGTCTTTTCCTGTCTATGTGCCTTTTCCTGTCTATATGTGTCTTTTCCTGTCTATATGTGTCTTTTCCTGTCTATATGTGTCTTTTCCTGTCTATGTGTCTTTTCCTGTCTATATGTGTCTTTTCCTGTCTATATGTGTCTTTTCCTGTCTATGTGTCTTTTCCTGTCTATATGTGTCTTTTCCTGTCTATATGTGTCTTTTCCTGGCTATATGTGCCTTTTCCTGTCTATATGTGTCTTTTCCTGTCTATATGTGTCTTTTCCTGTCTATATGTGTCTTTTCCTGGCTATATGTGTCTTTTCCTGTCTATATGTGTCTTTTCCTGTCTATATGTGTCTTTTCCTGGCTATATGTGCCTTTTCCTGTCTATATGTGTCTTTTCCTCTCTATATGTGTCTTTTCCTGGCTATACATCTACCTGTCTTTTTCTGTGTGTCTTTATCTATATGTGAATTTGTCTATCTTTATTTTATCTATCTGTCTATTTCTCTCCGGCTGTGTGTCATGTCTATGTGTCACTTAGGCTCATCAATAGACTATTTTGCTCTCGTGTTGACTATCGGCGCAGAATGGCCAATAATGTCTGTGTTCAATGCTTGCACTTTTTGTTTTCTACAGCTAAAGAAACACCTCAAGGGCAACAAAAAAAGGTGTAAAAAAAAAAAAAAAAGCCCGCTAGTCGCTGTTCCCACAAAGACAAAAAATAATGAGCTGCCAAAAGAGAGGTCAATTTCGGGTTTGTTTCCATCCAGTTGTGTTTTTTCTCACTGTTTGTAAATTTTCTGGGCGTTCTCTCCCTCTTTCTCTTGTATTATTCTTGACTTGGCTTGTTCGCTGAATTACGCCGTTTAATTAATCTCTCTCTCTCTCTCTCTCTCTCTCTCTCTCTCTCTCTCTCTCTCTCTCTCTCTCCCCCCATCTCCCTCCCACCACATCACTTTACATGGATACCTGACTACCTACCTTCTACCCTCCTCGTCCTCCTCCTCCTCCTCCTCCTCCTCCTCCTCTAAGGCCGTAATTAATTTGAGGCGGGTGTTAATTAGGTAGGTTGCTATTGTCCCTCTCGGCGTCTCCCGCGTCACTATAGAATATTTGTTCTACGTCTGTTTTGGTCCTGGAATTATGTAGCTTAGAGGAGGGCGAGCGTGGCCTCCTTGTTGTCTGGCGCCTGGGTTGTTGTTCTTTCTTGGGGCGTGAATATGTAAGGTGGAGGAGAGAGAGGGAAGGATTTTTTTAATATATATTTTTCTTTTTTTCTTCTTCTTTTTTTTAGTTTAATTTTCGCTGTTGGGTTCCCTAATTGTGTTTGCCTGTTTGTGTGTCCGTCTGTCTGTCTATCTATTCGTCTGTATCTGTTTGTATCTGTATATTCCCGTATGTCTCTCTCTCTTCCTGTCTGTCTTTTTCTGTCTGTCTGTCTATCTAGATGTGTATTTGTCTTTATATTTACTTTATCTATCTGTCTCTGTATTCGTGTCCGTGTTTTTCTTTTCAGGTTTTCTTTTATCGTAGTGTATTTTTAAAATTTCTTGATATAAGTAGTTTCATATAATTATCTAAATTTGTAAAGTTTCAATTTTTTTTATAACTATTTTTATGCCAGTAACGACACCAGAGTTCTGTATATTTTAGTGACTACATAAAGATTTTACTTAAGTGCTGAATGTGGACTACAAATTGGAAATGTTATATTAACGAAATTAACATTCTTAAATAACTTCCGATTTATGTATGATGTTTTGGTTTTATGTACATTTGTGGTCAATAAATCTCTCTCTCTCTCTATCTATGTGTATGTCTGTATCTCCATCTATTATGTCTCTCTATCTATCTGACCATCTCTATCTCTTCCTTTCTCCCTCTCCCCATCTCCCTCCCACCCATCCCCGGTTAATACATATCTCACACACCTGTTTGCCGCACCTGGACGTAATCGCTCAGGTTTTCACGTCAGGTCCCTCAGCTTGTCATCCTCCCCAGCACCCGCGTTCACTGGCCTGACGGACGAACCTCATAGCGATCCGTCCTAATTATGGGCCGTGTGTAGGGGGGGGGTGGGGGGCAGAGCGCTGGGGTTGGGGAGGGGAGGGTGATGGGATGGAAGGGAGGGAAGAGGGAGGGAGGAATGGGTTGGAGTGGAGGATATATTGGGCTGAAGAGCTGCTGGAGGAGAGGATGGTGTGTGTGTGTGTGTGTGTGTGTGTGTGTGTGTGAAAGAAAGAAAAAAGAAAGAAAAAGGAGAGAGAGAGAGAGAGAGAGAGAGAGAGAGAGAGAGAGAGAGAGAGAGAGAGAGAGAGAGAGAGAGAGAGAGAGAGAGAGAGAGAGAGAGAGAGAGAGAGAGAGAGAGAGAGAGAGAGAGAGAGAGAGAGAGAATGTGAAAGAGAACACGAAAGAGAGAGAACGCGAGAGAGCGAGAGGAAGAGAGAGAACGCGAGAGTGACATCTAGAAAGTAAAAATTGAGACCGAGCAAGGGATAGACAGCCAGACAGGTGATTGACATACTCAGGGAAAGAAACAGAGGAGGACGGACAGGTAGAGACAGACAGACAGCCGCACACACACATCCACATCGACATTTCAACAGACGGGCTCACAATACGATATATCCATTAATAATAATCTCGATGAAAATGATTTATCTATTTCCTCATGACGCCAATCGGAGCTCCACTGAACGAGATTTTTATATATGTATGCGCTTTCAGTCTTTTCATCGTAGCGTAAAAATAGAGGGAAAGAATGGTACGGAAAATGTGTGATGCGTGTATGTGCATAAAATTGATGGGGAAATAAAATGATGACGAAATAAAATGATGGCGAAATAAAATACCGAAATAGAATCATCAAAAACTGGCCGCGTAACTGAATAAAACAGGCGCTCGGTCGGCGGGACTTTGACTAATTTGGCAAACGAGATGTAACACAGAATTGCGGGATTGACGGAAGCAAATAAATGGTCGTGTTTTCTCGTTTTACTCTCCGGCGGCTCGCAAAGGTGTTTTAATTCCTCTGACTATCTGTATTGTATTCTAGCTTGATTAACCACCGAAAAAAAATATATATCATAACTTTCCGCAAAACGAGATGTATGTAGTACCGCGATTATTGGCAGAAGCAGATGAATGTTTAAGTTTTCCTTTTTAACTCTCCGGCGGCACGCAAAGATGTTTTAACTCCTCTGATTATCTTTATTATATTCTATCTTCATTAACCACCGAAAAAAAAAATATATATCATAAGCCTCCGCAAAACGAGATGTAGTTATACCAACACCCCGGTGGCTGAGTGGTTAGCGCGGTGGGCCAGCATTCATCACGCCATGGACAACGTCGATTCGAATCCCCACGCTACCACCTGGGATTTTTCAGTCACCGCCGAGTGGCCTAAGACTACCCACATGCTGTCCTGAAGACCACCCATCAACCCGGACTCTAGAAGAAACCGTCCAAGTGGATCAAAAAATGAGTTCCGGGGGGCAGCATGAGCCAAGCATAAATGGCGCCACTATAAAAAGTTGCCTACGCCATGACGAGCTTGGGCCGACCACCAGCTATAGGCCCCTGAAAAAACGGATTATTGGCAGAAGCAGATGAATGTTCACGTTTTCCTTTTTTTACTTTCCGGCGGCGCGCAAAGGTGTTTTAATTACTCTAACTATCTTTATTATATTCCATCTTCATTAACCCCCGAAAAAAATATATCATAAACCTCCGCAAACTAAAAAAGAAAAAGAAAAAAGATGTGAAGGAAGGATAAAAACATGCACGCCCTAGTTTTATCGAGCAGTGTTTTCCGTCTCCTCCTGCTTTAATGTTCTTGTTTGATGCACGGGAAAAAAAAAGTATCATAATCTTTACCTAGAAAAAACAAGTGTCAAAGGAAACTTGTGTATAGCCGTGTATCTTTTTGTTATTTTCTGTTAATTACGATAACGAGCCTTGATATAATTACGGCGGGATTGGTGGCGGCCGGGGGATTAGGGCGGGAGCCAGGCGGGTTCATGGAAGAGGGGAGGAGAAGGGGGAGGCTATTATTCACTAGTAAAGGGGAATGGGGGGAACACAGGCGGTACAAAGGAGTGGGGGGAAGGTGTTGAAGAATGAAAGGGGCAGGGGAGGGAGGAGGGACTTTTATTCACTGGTAAAGAAGGAGGAGGAGGAGGAGGAGGAACATTATAGGTACAAAAGATTAAAGGAAGGGGGAAGGCGAAGGAGAGGGGGGTGGGGTGGAAGAGGGAGGGGAACACAGGACTGGTTAGGGGTGATGGGGTTCTATTCACGGGTTAAGGGGAATGGGAGGTGTACAAAAGAGTGAGGGAAGGGGAAGATGAATGAGAGGGGGAGGGTGGAGGGGAAGGGGAAGAGGAACAAAGGGATGGTTAGGGGTGATGGGAAAAAGAGGTGGAGGGACTTTTACATTCGGACTAGGAGGAGGGAGAGGAAGATTGCATGGAGGTGTAAAGAGTGGGTGATGGATGGGCGAGTGAGGGGAGGGTGAAAAGGGGTGAGGAGTTACAGGTGAGGGGAAGGTGGTAAGGGTGATGAGGGGGGAGGAAGAATAGATAGATGGATGAAGGGACGAGGGGATGTTAAGGGTGGATAAGGAGGAATGGATGATGGAGTTAGGTGATAATAGCAATAAATGTAATTATGAAGTTTAATGAGCTTAATTCTTTTTTAATGCGAAGTAACATGATTATGTCTAATTTCTTATTAATATGATCCAAATTTAGCATCATGTAAATAGACAAGTTGGTAACTTATGATTTTTATGTAAAAACTCATCTTGGGTATTATACATTAAACTATGGTTTCATTTAACATTGGCCAAGTTTAATACAAGAAGATGGCCTCAGAAGACAAACAAATAATCAGTGGAAACAAAAAAGGATTAATGCGAGAAAAAAAATTAAATCAGAAAAATCAATTTAATAAATCGATTTTTTTTATTAGAAAAATTCATGATTTTTTCCAACCCTGGTAGAAAGTGAGAGAAAAAGAAGGAGAGGATGGGCAAGGTGGAGGTAATTGGGTAGGGAATAACTAGGAAAGGAGGAGGAAGGGAGAAGATGAGGTTGTAATGGATGGAGAGTGGTTACTGGTAAGCGACATTAGATAAGGGGGTGGAAGGGGTCGTAGAGTTGGTGACGTGCGGTAAGGAAGGGTGGAGGAGTGAGGAAAGGAAGAAGAGGAAGAATAATGTCTGAGATGCTTGGGGGGTGTAACAGCAAGCTTCACAAGGGGTGGGGGTGTGGGGCAGAAGATGGGGTTGAAGGGGGGTCGCAGAGGAGTTGAGGTGAGATAAGGGGGATGAGGGAGGGAAGGAGGAAGAGGAAGTAGAGAAGGGGTAATGGATGAGATAATGGGGATGGGAGGTGAGGGGCAAAAGGGGAGGTGGGCGAGGGGTGTAATGGTAAGGGGGGTGAAGGGGGGGCGGGTTGCAGAGGTGGTGAGAAGCTCTTGTTCCTGTTCCTCGTTAGCAGTTTTTACCTGACGTTGATTAAGGCGTTAATTACCGGCTCAGGTGATCAGCGGTGGCGCCCAGGTGATCACACGACGCCGGCTGATGATGATGGCGTGGTGGTGGTGGTGGTGGTGGTGGTGAATGGTGTTGTTTGTCGTGGGTGATCGTGGTGGTGGGGTGTATTGTGATGGAGATGGGTCGTGTTTATGGTGGTGATGATAGTGGTGGTGTTGGTGGAGGTGGTGGCGGTGTTGAATAGATTGTTTGTGGTCTTCGTGAGTGTTGGTGGTAGTGGTGGTGGTGGAGGTGTGGTAGTGAGAGTGAAAGGAAATACTGTGGTGGTGGTGATGGTGGTGGTGGTGGTGGTGGTGGTGGTGATGGTGGTGGAAGTGAAGAAATTGTTTGTTGTTTGTGTGTAGAATGCATTAAATTTCTACCCTCCTTCCGTCTACATTGCCTTCCTTCCTTCCTTCCTTCCTTCCCTCCTTCCTTCCTTCTCCGTTTCCTTCCTTCCTTCCCTCCTTCCTTCCTTCTCCGTTTTCTTCCTTCCTTCCCTCCTTCCTTCTTCGTTTCCTTCCTTCCTTCCATCCTCCTTCCTTCCTTTTCCGTTTCCTTCCTTCCTTCCCTCCTTCCTTCCTTCTCCGTTTCCTTCCTTCCTTCCCTCCTTCCTTCTTCGTTTCCTTCCTTCCTTCCCTCCTTCCTTCCTTCTTCGTTTCCTTCCTTCCTTTCGTCCTCCTTCCTTCCTTCTCCGTTTCTTTCCTTCCTTCCCTCCTTCCTTCCTTCTCCGTTTCCTTCCTTCCTTCCATCCTCCTTCCTTCCTTCTCCGTTTCCTCCCTCTCGTGTATTTCCTTCCCGCTTCCTTACTTTCCATCCTTATCTGTTTCCTTCCTCTTTCCTTATGTGTTGCCTTTCCTCCTTCCTCCTTCCACCCTCCTCTGTTTCCTCCCCCTTTCATTATATATTCCCTTTCCTCCCTCTTACTCTCATCCTTCTCTTCTTCCCTCTCTTTCCTTCCATACTCTTTGCCTTCCCTCCCTCTTACTCCCATCCTTCTCTTCTTCTCTCTTTTTCCTTCCATTCTCATTGCTTTCCTCCTTCCATCTCCTCTTCCCTCTCTCTCCGCCTTTCTTCCTTCCCTCTCTCCCTCTCGGTTTCCTCGCTCCCTGACCTGCATCTATCCTTCCTTCCTTCCTCCTCCCTTTCTTCCTTTCTCCTCCGCCTTCCCTTCCTATCCCCTCCTGCCTACTTCCTCTCTTCTCTCTCTCTCTCTCTCTCTCTCGTGACTAAGAAGGAAATCTGACTAAGTCCATAATCTCCTTCTTGCCACATTTGGTCTTAATTGAGAGAGAGAGAGAGAGAGAGAGAGAGAGAGAGAGAGAGAGAGAGAGAGAGAGAGAGAGAGAGAGAGAGAGAGAGAGAGAGAGAGAGAGAGAGAGAGAGAGAGAGAGAGAGAGAGAGAGAGAGTATACATTATCGAGTTCGTGATTCGTCGAGAGAGAGAGAAAAAGAATGAATGAGCGAGCGAGCGAGAAAGTAAACGATACCAGAGAGAGAGAGAGAGAGAGAGAGAGAGAGAGAGAGAGAGAGAGAGAGAGAGAGAGAGAGAGAGAGAGAGAGAGAGAGAGAGAGATCAACACAACCCCGAGTCTCAAGAAAGGGCAAGGACTGGGTGAAGAGGGAAGGAAAAAAAAAAAACGCGAGTGGAGTTGAAAATAGAGATTATTATATCTTGGAAGTGAAGGACTGAAATGGGGGCTAGTAGAGATAGAATAGGACCAAATGGAAAGTGCAGACGAAGTATACAAGCAAATGAACAAAGAGGTCAAAAAGAGAAGAGGGATGTGGTTTGGATATATGTTCCATGTTTGCGCGGGTCTGTATCTATCTATATATCTGTCTATCTTTTTTTTTACAGCCAATGAAACAACTCAAGGGCAACAACAACACAAAAAAAAGGTAAAAAAAAGCCCGCTAATCTGTCTGTCTAATCTAATCTAATCTATCTGTCTATCTATCAATCCAATCTATCTATATCTACACCTACCTCTTTTTTGGGGGGTATTAAGTATAGACAGAAAGGTAAGAGGCCAAGTACTTCAAGGGACAGTAAAGTGACGGAAGCTCGGATGATCTGATTGGAGCATGGAGGGATTAGACCATTAGAGAACACAGGCGATGGGTGAAGGGGAGAGGGGTAGGGATGGCATCTTAGAGGGTTTACAGTGGCTAAGAGGAGGAGGAGGAGGGAGGAGAGAGAGATTAGGAGTAATACATGATGAAGAAGTGTGAGGGAGGAGTGAAGGAGTGGAAGGGGATGTCAGGAGGAGGTTGAATAAGGAAAAGAAGGAAAAGGTAGAGAAAGGGAGAATTGAAGGGGGAAAAAGAGAAAACCAAAAGCTGGAATGGGTAACTTGGGGAAGAGAAGGGGGAAACAGAAGGGGAAGATAGAGAAAGGGAAGGAGAGATGGGGAGTGAAAGATGTCAGGAAAAGCTTAAGAAAAGGAATGGAAGGGAAAAGTGGAGAAAAGGGAGAATTGAAGAGGGAAAACAGGAAAAAAGCAGGAATGGGCAACTTAGTGGGGAGGATAAAGGGGAAACAGAGGGGGAAAATAGAGAAAGGGGAGGAGAGATGGGGAGTGAAAGGGGATGTCAGGAAAAGTTTAAAAAAGGAAAGGAAGGGACAGGAAAAGAAAGGGAGGATTGAAGGGGGGAAAAAGGGAGGAAAAAAGCAGGAATGGGTAACTTAGTGGGGAGAAGGGGAGGAGGAGAGATGGGGAGTGAAAGGGGATGTCAGAAAAAAGCTTAAAAAAGGAAAGGAAGGGAAAAGTAGAGAAAAGGGAGAATTGAAGGGGAAAAAACAGGAAAAAAAGCAGAATTGGGTAACTTAGTGGGGAGGAGAGGAGGAGGAGGGACAAAATGATGTTAGGGGGTAAAGAGGGGAGGCAGAGGAGGGGAGGGTGTAGGAGTCTTTTTTTGTTGCTTTTTGTATTGAAAGAAAAAAAAAAGAAATTGAAATGTACGGGAGGAGCAAGTAGAGTGTGGGTCAGTAGGGTGAAGAGAGAGGGCAGGGGGTTAATGGGGGGTTCACAGGGGGCTGGGGAAGGGGGAGTGGATGTGACCAGGGGGGTGAGGGGGGCACATCTCCCTTGGGCACGTGTACGCAAGACCCCGTGTCCGTCGCCATGGTAACACACACACACACACACACACACACACACACACACACACAATATAACTCACAACAAAAAGCCTTATGGGTGAAGAAGGGAAAAGAAGGAAAGGGAAGATAAAGGGAAGGGAAGAGAAGGGTAGGACAGGGAAGGGAAGGGAAGGTAGGAGGCAACAGAGGAAGGGAAGAGAAAGATAAGGGAAGGCAGGGGGAAGGGAAGGATATGAAAGGGAAAGTGGAATGGAAACAGGGAAGATAAGAGAAAGATTAGGGAAGGGAAGCACAGGGAAGGGAAGATGAGACGGAAACAAGGAAGGGAAGGGAAGGGAAGGGAAGCACAGGGAAGGGAAGATGAGACGGAAACAAGGAAGGGAAGAGAAAGGGAAGGGAAGGGAAGCACAGGGAAGGGAAGATGAGACGGAGACAAGGAAGGGAAGGGAAGGGAAGGGAAGCACAGGGAAGGGGAGATGAGACGGAGACAAGGAAGGGAAGGGAAGGGAAGGGAAGCACAGGGAAGGGAAGATGAGACGGAGACAAGGAAGGGAAGGGAAGGGAAGGGAAGCACAGGGAAGGGGAGATGAGACGGAGACAAGGAAGGAAGGAAGGAAGGAAGCACAGGGAAGGAAAGAGGGAAGGGAAGGGAAGGGAAGCACAGGGAAGGGAAGATGAGACGGAAACAAGGAAGGGAAGGGAAGGGAAGGGAAGCACAGGGAAGGGGAGATGAGACGGAAACAAGGAAGGGAAGGGAAGGGAAGGGAAGCACAGGGAAGGGGAGATGAGACGGAGACAAGGAAGGGAAGGGAAGGGAAGGGAAGCACAGGAAAGGGAAGAGAAAGGGAAGGAAAGGAAAGGCATGCCATGGAAGGGAAAGTTAGTGTGCGGCGCGAGGTGGGAAGAATCGTCGTCATAAACATAATGAACCAAATTGGGAGACGCGGCGCTGAGATCGACCTTATTGTGCTCGGGGTGTGATGACGCTGAGAGAATGTATGAAAGGGAGAGTACTGTTTCATGTGGTGGTGATGGTGGCGGTGGTGGTGATGGTGGCGGTGGTGGTGGCGGTGGTGGTGCTAAATATGTAACTTCGTAGCTAGTGTTATGTTATGTTAATGTTCCTTCTTTTTCTTCTACTTTTCTGCTTCTTGTTTTTTTCTTCTTTTTTTTTCTTCTATTTTCATCATCATCACCTTCTTGTTGTTCTTGTTCTTGTTCTTGTTCTTGTTCTTGTTCTTCTAAAAAGTATAAATATGAAGGAATTATGAAGATACCGATGAGAGAGAGAGAGAGAGAGAGAGAGAGAGAGAGAGAGAGAGAGAGAGAGAGAGAGAGAGAGAGAGAGAGAGAGAGAGAGAGAGAAGATTGTTGTTTTGGATTCCTGTCTGTCATAATAACGAGTACCCATTAGAGCCAGTAGGTGAGAGAGTTACCGCTGCTTGGAGGAGGAGGAGGAGGAGGAGGAGGAAGAGGAGGAGGAGGAGGAGGAAGAGGAGGAGGAGGAGGAGGAGGAGGAGCGCCTGTGGGTCCTCTTTGCTATTGGTTTTCCTTGACTTGTTCGATTGTTGACATGCCCACAACGACATCGCTTGGTCACGCGTTCGCATCCCCTTCTTCTTTTTTTCCTTTTCGTCTTTTTTGTTTGTCTTCTTTGTCTTTTTTTTCTTTTTCTTGTTCTTCTTGTTCAGAGAGAGGGTGGAGGGATGGAAGGAAGGAGGGGAGGAAGGAAAGCGGAAAGAGAGGAAGGTAGGAAGGAGGGAAGGAAGGAAGGGATAAAAGGGGAAAGATAGGAAGGAAGGAAGGAGAAACGGAGAGAAGGAACGAATGAATGAATGGGGGATGAATGAATAAATGAAGGAAGGAAGGAAGGAAGGAGGAAAGAAAGGAAGGATGTAGGAATGAAGGCCGGAATGTAGGAAGAAGGGGAGGAAGTAAGGAGCGTAGGAAGAAGCGTGAATGAATGAATGAATGAATGAAGGAAGATAGGAATTAGGGATGAAGGAATGAATGAAGGAAGGAAGGGAGGAAGAAGGGAATGAGGAAAGAAAGGAAGGATGTAGGAATGAAGAGCAGGAAGTAAGGAGCGTAGGAAGAAACGTGAATGAATGAAGGAAGGAAAGAAAACGGGAATGAGGGAAGGAGTGCAGAAAGAAGCATGTAGTCGCTAGCTTTAAGGGGGGACTTGCTTACCGCCGCCGCCGTTCCACTGATTCGAGTTGGCTCAATTTCAAGTTATTTCGAAGTTGCGAGTTTTCCGGGATCGGTTTGGGTAAGATTCTTTATGTGAAGTTTTAGTCACATTATTTAGCGGAAGTGGATATTTTGTAAGGGATGTGGTTGCGATATATGTCCCATGTTTGCGAGGGGCTATATCTGTCTATCTATATATGTGTCTATCTTTTTTTTTTCTTAGAGTAAGGAAACAGCTCAAGGGCAACAACAACAAAAAAAAGGTGTAAAAAAACCCCCGCTAATCTGTCTGTCTAATCTAATCTAATCTATCTATCTGTCTATCTATCAATCCTTCTATCTATCTATCTATATCTACACCTACCTGCTTAGTTACTTATCTATCTATCTATATTTCTATCTCTATCTGCCTTATTCTATCTGTACATATCTTTATTTTCCTCTCCCTTCCCTTTTTCTTTCCTTCCCATCTTTTATTATTTTACTTCTTCCTTTTCGTTTCTCTTTCCTTTCTATCTTTTTCTCCTATAACACTTACTTGTCTTGATCACTTCTCTCTCCCTTTTCTTTCTCCTTCCTTCCTTCCTTCGTATCTTTTTTTCTCTTTATCAAACTTACTTTTTCGTTATGTCCTTCTTCCTTTTCCTTTTTCTTTTTTTTCTATCATTTTCTCCTATCACACTTACTTGCCTTGGTCTTTTCTATATCCCTTTTCTTTCTCCTTCCTTCCTTCCTTCGTATCTTTTTTTCTCTTTATCAAACTTACTTTTACATTATGTCCTTCTTCCTCTTCCTTTTTCTCTTTTCTTTCTATCTTTTTCTCCTATCACACTTACTTGCCTTGGTCTTTTCTCTCTCCCTTTTCTTTCTCCTTCCTTCCTTCGCATCATTTTTTTTCTCTTTATCAAACTTACTTTTTCGTTATGTCCTTCTTCCTTTTCCTTTCTCTTTCCTTTCTATCTTTTTCTCCTATCACACTTACTTGCCTTGGTCTTTTCTCTCTCCCTTTTCTTTCTCCTTCCTTCCTTCCTTCGTATCTTTTTTTCTCTTTATCAAACTTACTTTTTCGTTATGTCTTTCTTCCTTTTCCTTTCTCTTTCCTTTCTATCTTTTTCTCCTATAACACTTACTTGTCTTGATCATTTCTCTCTCCCTTTTCTTTCTCCTTCCTTCCTTCGCATCATTTTTTTTCTCTTTATCAAACTTACTTTTTCGTTATGTCCTTCTTTCTTTTCCTTTCCCTTTCCTTTCTATCTTTTTTCCCCTAAAACACTTACTTGTCTTGATCATTTCTCTCTCCCTTTTCTTTCTCCTTCCTTCCTTCGCATCTTTTTTCTCTTTATCAAACTTACTTTTTCGTTATGTCTTTCTTCCTTTTCCTTTTTCTTTTCTTTCTATCTCTTTCTTCAATCACACTTACTTGTCTTGATCATTTCTCTCTCCCTTTTCTTTCTCCTTCCTTCCTTCGCATCTTTTTTTTATCTCTTTACCAAACTCACTCACTCCCTTATACCCTTTACTCCCGTACTCCCGGCTAACTCTATGCTTCACACGCTCCACTTATGCCGCACAAACTCCACTCACTAGACACACACACACTCCATTCCACGCCCTCGGATCCCCCTCTTCCTTCCCGCCAGCTCGTTCACTGTCGGAAAATTGCTATTTGTAAGGTGCTGACTTGGTTGTGAGAGAGAGAGAGAGAGAGAGAGAGAGAGAGAGAGAGAGAGAGAGAGAGAGAGAGAGAGAGAGAGAGAGAGAGAGAGAGAGAGAGAGAGAGAGAGAGAGAGAGAACAACATATATACAAAAAAAAGATGAAAGGTAACAAAAAAAAGAAAAAAAGAAAGCGAAAGAGAATAGCAAGGGGAGAAATTTTGGGAATGAGCGACGTGAGGAGGAGGAGGAGGAGGAGGAGGAGGAGGAGGAGGAGGGAGAAGAATGAAGGAATGAGGGAGAGAGATGAAAGGCAATGAAAATGTAAACAAGGCTTCAAAATGTATGAGTCAACGGACGGGAACAGAGGCAGATAGATAGTCGGGCAAACAGCGAGAGATAAACAAAAAGAGAGAGAGAGAGAGAGAGAGAGAGAGAGAGAGAGAGAGAGAGAGAGAGAGAGAGAGAGAGAGAGAGAGAGAGAGAGAGAGAGAGAGAGAGAGAGAGAGAGAGAGAGAGAGAGAGAGAGAGAGAGAGAGAGAGGAAGACATTCATTCAGAGAGAGTCGGATTGAGGAAATGAATTGAGAGAGAGAGAGAGAGAGAGAGAGAGAGAGAGAGAGAGAGAGAGAGAGAGAGAGAGAGAGAGAGAGAGAGAGAGAGAGAGAGAGAGAGAGAGAGAGAGAGAGAGAGAGAGAGAGAAATGAGTGTGTGTGTGTGTGTGTGTGTGTGTGTGTGTGTGTGTGTGTGTGTGTGCTAGACTAATTACGATAGAGATTCATATTTAGAATTTAAGAGAGAGAGAGAGAGAGAGAGAGAGAGAGAGAGAGAGAGAGAGAGAGAGAGAGAGAGAGAGAGAGAGAGAGAGAGAGAGAGAGAGAGAGAGAGAGAGAGAGAGAGAGAGAGAGAGAGAGAGAGAGAGAGAGTGTTACATGCATATTCAAACCATCCGACCCTATGGTGCAGACTAGATTGTCTATCCTTAAATCTACGTTAAATCCCATCAAAACAAATGGCTAACAATCTTTTTTTTGCATTTCTACCTTACCGAGCAATAAGGTGGAGGTTGAGTAACTGATTTCAAAGCTTTGCCACGCTTCATAATATATAACCTACTTGGAACTCTGGTAATTGCATTTGTCAGTTTTTGTCTGATTTCTGCGAATTTGCTCTTGAAATTAGGCAGCATTCTTTGATTATTTTCAGTAACTCTTGATGTAACACTCATGCTAAAGCGTACCAGTTTGTGATGGCAAGAACCGAGATATTCGCCCACCGCAACATTACTGACTAGAATTATCCTAACCTCTGTAACAAGGCCATGTGTATTATTCTGTCGGATTTCAACTGTGACTTTTGACTTAGATAATGTGAGAGAGAGAGAGAGAGAGAGAGAGAGAGAGAGAGAGAGAGAGAGAGAGAGAGAGAGAGAGAGAGAGAGAGAGAGAGAGAGAGAGAGAGAGAGAGAGAGAGAGAGAGAGAGAGAGAGAGAGAGAGAGAGAGAGAGAGAGAGAGAGAGAGGGGGGGCGGGCAGGCGCTACGTGATCCATTTAACGAGCCAGCGTGTTTCCGCCCATCAGGTTTACCTTCTGAGTGGCGTGTGCGTTTACCTGTCCGTGTGTGTGTGTGTGTGTGTGTGTGTGTGTAAATGCAAGTGTATCGCTTAACCACTTTTTCCTCCTCTTCCTCCCTCTCTTCTTTCTCTTCCTCTTCTTTCTTCTCCTCCTCCTCTTCGTCATTCTCCTTTCTCTCCTCCTCTTCCTCGTCCGTCTCCTTCGCCTCCTCCATCTTTTACATTCTCCTCCTCTTTCGCTTCTTCTTCCTCCTCCTCTTCCTCCTCCTTTCTCTCTTCCTCCTCCTCCCCCTCTTCTCATTTTTCTTCTTGCTTCCCTTATTCGCTGAAGGTTAATCATTTCAAGTTTACCCGATCTTCATTATAGCCTCAAACTGCTTTCCCTCTGACCCTCTTCCCCCTGTTCCCCTCCCTCTCCTCCTATTCTCCTCTCTTTATTCACTCTCTACTGTTTTGTTCGCCTCTTCTCTCCTCTCCTCTCCCCTCTTCTCTACTTCTTCTTGTTTCACTCGACCTTCTTTTCCTCTCTCTTCTTCCCCTCATCCTACTGTTCCCCTTTTTCCTCCTCTACAGTGAAGGAGTGAAAAAGAGAGTGAGGCTTCTTGCGGGTGGTTGCTTTCCTCCTCCTCCTCCTCCTCCTCCTCCTCGTCCCATCTTCTCCCTTCTCTCTCTCTCTCTCTCTGGAAGTCTTTGTCCTGCGTTATGGAAAGTTTCTCGGGCGATTATCTTCTCCTGTCATTTGTTTTATTTTTCGTGATTAAGTTGTTGCAATATCGGGCGCGGGAAAAATACCTGGCACCCTTTTTTTGCGAGCGTGTCTCAAAGGGTGGAAAAGACGACTGAAAAAAGTATGGGCGCAGAGTTTTGGGGGAGGCTTCGTCGTTGTCATCGTGTTCCTGTATTTTGATTGTAATGATAACAGTGATAATAATAATGATGATAATGATAAAAAGGAGGAGGAAGAAAGCAGCCACTGGTGTACTAATGTAACTCTATTCCCCGACGAGTTTCTCTTGCAAGTTCTTCCGGGGAACTGGAAAAGAAATTAGTCGGGAATACACTCGCCTCAGTACCCCTTGTTTCCTTCCCTTTCCTATGGCCAACTTGTCGAAAATGCTAATAATGATGGTAATGATAATAATAATAAGTGACAGTAACAACACATAGATGAATCGTCCTATAAAACAATCGGTGGAAAGGTAACGGATGAAAAGGCTACGAAGGCCAGTTATTAATAAATGTAAATGTCCTCCTAAAGGTAATAAGGGTTTGTGTATAAGGAACAACGTATTTATTTGGACACTTTTCCCGCAGTAGAGTTTACGTGGGACATTTTTTTTACAGCTAGGGAGGCAGCTCAAGGTAAAAAAAAAAAAAAAGATAAAATAAATAAAAATAAATAAATAAATAAAATAACAACAACAAAAAGGCCGCTAGACGCTAGGTCGCCAAAAGAAAAGAGAACTAGAGGCCCTAGAATCGTGTTATCCATCTACTGGGGACATTTTTCTCACAGTAGAGTTCTCCGTGAAGCAGCGGCGGCGATATGGGTGCTAAATAATGTGTTGAGGCACCGAGGCACGGGGAGGCGGATGAATAATTGGTCACGTGATACGCCTGATCGTGTGCCCGAGCAAGGGATATGTGTAACGAAATCCTTATCTCGCTTAATGAGTTTCCTGTTAAAACGAGCATCGGCCGTGAAGATCTTAAAGCCTTAATAGACCGGTGTAATAATTAAAGAAGCCTTCCCTTGTTGGCACTGGAGCGAATTAACAACACTGACTACCTACCGAAAGTGTGTCTTCAACTAACAACGATTCTCCAGGCTGGAACGCCCTTGGAATATAGCAAATCGCATTAAACTTTTAGGTATTCGTCTATTAAGGGAAGCCGTGAGGATCTCAAGTTAATTGCATAAATGGTACGTGAAAGAAAGTTATCTTAGGCAAATATGTGCCCTTTAAGTCCCTTTTGAACTCGCCCTCCTCCGCTACACGAGTTTTATTCACAGCGGTACAATGTGTTGGAGCTAATATTTACCGGCCTAACAGAATTACGAATAGACTACGGGGCCAGCATTACCGGGTACAGGGGGAGAGAGAGAGAGAGAGAGAGAGAGAGAGAGAGAGAGAGAGAGAGAGAGAGAGAGAGAGAGAGAGAGAGAGAGAGAGAGAGAGTTTTAGAAATACAAAAAAGAATACTTATGACGGTACTTTGAAGTGTTAGAGTGCTCTCTCTCTCTTTTCCTCCTCCTCTTCCTCCTCCTCCTCCTCCTCCTCCGTGGAGTGGTGGTTGGCGTGCCGACGTGGTGTTTGCGTGGGCCAAGTTCGATCCCTTGAGGTTAATTCAACAGCTTTGGCGGGGCGCCGGCGGGAAGGGAAGGAACGGGAGGAGATAAAACGGAGTACGGGGGTCAGAAGAGGAGGAAGAGAAAGACATGAAGGAGGAGGAGGAGGAAGAGGAGGAGGAGGAGCAGATGGAGGAAGAGAAAGACATGAAGGAGGAGGAGGAGGAGCAGATGGAGGAAGAGAAAGAGGAAGAGGAATAGAAATCAGAAGAAGAAGAAGAAAAAGAAGAAGAAGATGAAGAAGAAGAAGAAAGAGGAGGAGGAGGAGGAGGAGGAGGAGGAGGAGGAGGAGGAGGAGGAGGTGAGACAATACAGAAAAAAATAACGGGAAGAATCTAGTGAAGGAAAGGAATTTAAAAGAGGAAACTAACTCTGGTGTGCTACATGCCCCTCAGACAGCCCGCCCTCCAGTCAGCTGCTCTGCGTGTTGTGTCACAGAGAAACACAGCTAAACACATACTCTTATACAAATATAAACGGTAAACAAGAGCCAATTACCGCGGTGCGTTCTGTCCAGCACATTATGATGATAGCCGCAAATTCTACATGACATTCTAATACACAGTAAATGATGTAAAGGATAAAAAGAAGGATTATCATGCAGCTTGATATTCGCTGGTGGTTGTTTATATATTGTAAGTTAATACCCGAATCTTTTCTTGTAATATTCTTGTTTGTAGGTTAAGGGGTCCTATTACACTGGGCAAACTTTCCGTGGATCTTCAGTCAAACCACGATTTCCGCTGGCGTGGTTCTCATATTTCCGTGGTTTTCTGACGTGTCCACGATCTTCCAAAGCTACGGTAGATTTCACCAAAGGACGACGGTATTACTCACCATCATCATCATCAGCAATAACAAGAAACAAATGAAAACCACGCTAGCGGAAATCGTGGTTTGACTGAAGATCCACGGAAAATTTGCCCCCTTAAGTCGTTCGTGTGTCGCTGAAGAGTGGATGGATGGCCGTGGTCGATAATGGCTTTCATAGTTTTGTTTTGTTGTTACCAGTCCACATAATGGTGAGGGACATGGAGGCGGTGTGCTCAGGTGTTCAGTCTTAAACCGGTGACTATACACTTGTTGCCTCCCGACGAGTGCTCACTTGCCTTAGTCTGTACACTATCGATATCTTGTTGCTTTTTATTCTTGCGAGTTGTCATCCACCGTTCGCACTTGATTAGAAAGACATCAAGCAACTCGTTAAAAGAGAATCCCATAAATCCTGATTGCGTTTCATACTCAAAGGGTATCCGTGTTTAATTCATGAAGAGAGAGCGTGTGAGATAATCATATTTATTCAAAGCAACTCTACGTCAACAGATAAGTCTTTTGTAGTTTAAGAAATTTATTTTCCACCTCTGCTTTTTGCAACAGATCCATTGTTCTAAACTGTGACTCGTTTCGATAATATTCCGGAATGAGGAGTGGCAGAGAAACAGCTTTCTGATCTCTTATCTTTATATCTCACGCAGTATAACAAAGGAAATATAATAGATTGGATCACTAAACATGTAGCCTTGGAGTATGGTAGAAGGCCCAACATATTTCCTTGGTTCTACTTTTTCGTCAACATGTTTCTCCTGTAAGGGCTCACAGACACACCGAGCGCTCCTTGCTCATTACACCACCAACATGACCACTCCCTCGCCAGCACCGCTACCACCTCCTTCCGTAGCCTACGGTCACCACCGCTGCCACCATTTATTACCATCAAAGACCAGTAGTAGAGACCCAACACACTCTCTCACACACACATTGCATCGTCTCAGGTGTTTGCGGCCGTTCCTTTATCTCTCTCTCTCTCTCTCTCTCTCCCCCTTCCCTATACGGCCCTCACTCATTCCCATGTTCCTTACATAAGGCGGTTCTCCTCGGCCACAAAGGCGCGTCTTCACTCTCGGCTATTGATGCGATAACGAGATTATGAGCAGCATTAGCACAGCCTCGCGGAAGGACGGGAACAGCCGGGTAGTTTCGCATCAGAAGGCGCTTGTACTCAATTGAATTTAGTCTCCGCAGCATTGGATTACAGATTCAGTGCACGAGACTCGGTTGGCTTTGATGATGAAGTGCGATGGATGCAGCTCATGGTGGTGGCGATGGTGGTGGTGGTGGTAGGGGAATGTTTGGTTGTTTTTGTTGTTGTTTCTTGGAGGCCTCGGCGGTGATGGTTGATTGTGGTCTTTGTGGTACAGTTTTTTTTTATCCGTTTCTGTTTCAAAGGAGTAGAAGCAGTAGTAGCAATATCATTTGTAGTAGTAGTAGTAGTAGTAGTAGTAGTAGTAGTAGTAGTAGTAGTTGTTATAGTATAGTAATTATTGATAGCTTTTGCAGTTTTTGTTGTTGGTGTTTTCAGTGATGTTGCGTGGTGTGTTAATGCCCATGTCGACGGTGGTAATATGAAGGGTAATCCTGGCGGCAAAATATTTCGTTTCCGTTTGTATCTGTTAGCAGTTAGTTGGTATATGGAGATATGAAATTATACTATCAAACAAATACATAAATGAACAATTAACATGTAAATAATCAAGTGAACTATTTAATGAACGCATCAATAACGCTATACGAACGGAAATAATGGAAATGGTATAGAGCGAGAGAACAGTGCCGTTTACCGTGATTCACTAATTCCATATCGCTTTGTCTGTCGCACACACACATACACACACACACACACACATACACATACACATACACATACACACACACACACACACTAAAATGGAACCAGTCATGAGCTTAGGCTGTGATCGGCGAATCGAAGCAACAATCCCAAAACTCCACCGACATGATTTCCAGCGCCTGAGAGCCAATCACCGAACACCCAAACTGCGGCTCTTCAAGGCCGAGAGTCGCAAATCTTCACGAATGTTTCCGAGATTTGACAACCGTGTGTGTGTGTGTGTGTGTGTGTGTGTGTGTGTGTGTGTGTGTGTGTGTGTGTGTGTGTGTGTGTGCGCGTCGGGAAGATCAAGCCTTTCCTCCACATTAATATCATCCTCATTCTGTGTTTATTTTTTGTGAATAATTTAGAGGCGTTCAAGAGCGGTCCTGTTTGCTGGTATACAATTCGTTGCAATGTTTGTGCCATTCATGAGTTCTAGAGCTGACAGACCTTGAAGCAGACCTCGGGAAATGTTATTTGGTTTTGAAAAAGAAAAAGAAAAGTGAAATGAACAAGATCTCGTTTTATGCATTTTTTTTCTAAACTCCGCTCTAAGTGCAGCTTCACGAATCTTGGATACTAAATACGTTAAGATAAATTTGATCACACCCCCACACCAACACACATTTCTTGTATGTTTAAAGTAAAACTATAACAAAAATGGTCTTGCAAGCGATTGACCTCTCTTTCGGCCAACTCTTTTGATTCTTTTTTGTAGGAGCAGCGAGTAGCGGGCTTTTTTTTTATTATTGTTTCCTTTTTTTGTACCCTTGAGCTGTCTCCTTTGTTGTAAAAAGAAAAAAAAATGAAGCTAAACCCCAAATGCGTATTGAGGAGGCCGGCCGAGCCACCCTCCCCGCGCCAAGCATTAATCAATCTCGCCTTCTTCGATCACCTCTTTATGATAATGAATCTCCTTCCTCGTGTACCGCGCAGCAAACCTTGGCACCCCACTGGCTTTGCTTCTCTTCCTCTGAGCTATCCCTGTAAGGAGTGTAAATATATTTGAGGTATGAGTGTTGCTTCTGCGGTGTGTGTGTGTGTGTGTGTGTGTGTGTGTGTGTGTGTGTGTGTGTGTGTGTTTCTGCTCAGTGTTGGATGTAAAAGGAAGATGATGGGGAAGAGGAGTGTTGAGTAATGAGAGGGAAGGAGTTGCTGAACACTCTCTACCCTGCTCAAATCAGCTTGGTGAGTAGTCTCGTGAATTGACGGGGGTCTTCATCCATCATGTGAAGTGGCTGAACATTCATACCTACATATATATTTGAACCTAAAGATCCTACATACCAATTAGGTCAGCCAAGTGCCGTTGCGGCGGGAGCCACTAATTACATTAAAGGCAGGCAAGTACCACTGCGGCGGAATCCACAATATATCCTTTCGGGCAACCAAGTTTCGTTGATAAATGTTTAATCTTGTTGTGCAGGCGTGCCTCGGATGAGATGAATTCAAAGCCCAGACTGTGAGTGGGGCGCGAGAGACTGGCAAACATCCGCTTCCTCTCCCACGAGGGGTCGGAGCCCGCTGCTGCTGCGCCCTCACGAGGCTCCTTCGCCATCAGGTGCAGGCGAGAGTTGCCGCTAATTAGTAATGCGAGGAAACGTGCCTCAGAGATACCCAAACATTATTACCAATAATACATAATGGTAGTGCCACGTGAAAAAGAATTGTTGTGTTGGGGAGGGGTGCAGGCAGACTCACAGCATCGTATTTAAGGTCAGTATGGCTCAGGACGTTAGTCACAATTATTGTACTTCAGAACATATTCTTCTTTGTCAAATATTTTTTAACCGGTCGCTACCATTGAAACTTTTCAAGATACAGCGAGAAGCATGAGTATGTAGAATGACTGAAATGCCTTTATATTTTTTTCTTGTTTTGTTTTCTGACAGTTTGCATCCTGTTCAGGTGTTGGCTGTGGGGTGCCGGCTGGTGCTTCAGGGATACGGAGTTTTATTTATTCCTTTGTTTGTTTGGGAATAGCCGATGCCTGCCCAAAGCATCGAGTGTTTGCAACAAGACTGCCTCATTACCTAGCGATCTATCAGTTGTGGCTAAGTTTTGATGATGTTTTTAAGCTCACAGCGAGGCGAGTGATTAAATAGGTGGGCAGCGACAATCCTGCTGCGTGACCGTAACCCAGACCTGTGGAATACAACAGACCTTGACCGTAACACTCACCAAACTTTCGGCTGTCAGCGAACAACGAAAAACAAGGTGAAATTAGAAGGCATCCCAAGCATTATATTACAAATAAAAAAAGTGGATATTCAAACATTTTTGGTGTGATTATTCAACATCATAGATATGTTATGAACCTGCCAAGCGAAACTAATGCTTCACGAGAGGATTGAACTTTCCAGGCTTTACACGCAATGATTTGTAACACATTTCAGCGTCCCGCAGACTCTCAGTAAAGCAGACCGACACACACACACACACACGCACACGCACACACACACACACACACACACACAGAGAGAGAGAGAGAGAGAGAGAGAGAGAGAGAGAGAGAGAGAGAGAGAGAGAGAGAGAGAGAGAGAGAGAGAGAGAGAGAGAGAGAGAGAGAGAGAGAGAGAGAGAGAGAGAGAGAGAGAGAGAGAGAGAGAGAGAGAGAGAGAGAGAGATGAAAAATGACACTGATGAAAATAAGGGGTGAAAAGCAAACGGGCAGGAGGAGGCGGGTGCGGAGGCGTAGGCGGATGATGATGATGATGATGATGATGATGATGATGATGATGATGATGATGAGGAGGAGGAGGAGGAGGAGGAGGAGGGTTATGGTACAGCTCTATCCTGATGAGCAAATTAACATCCCGCTAAAGCATCCTCAATTACCAGGCGAGGACTCGTAAATGATCCACTTCTTAGCCTAGCGAGTCCACCTGCCGCCGGGAGAGGAGGGAAGCAGAACAAGGGTAGGGAATGACGATGAATAAGGGGGAGCAATAATAATCATGATCACAAGTAAATAATAAGTAAAATGATGGTAAAAATGAAGTAAGCTGAGGAGGAAATGAGTGAAGGAAACAGCGGATTAGCTAGTCAAAGCAACTGAAGCGAGAGAGAGAGAGAGAGAGAATGGGGAGGGAGGAGAAAAGGAGGTACAGGAGGGGGGGGAAGAAGTGTCGGATGAATATAACGCAAAAGAGTAGGCGAAGATCCTGAATAGACAATACTTTACCTGACAAACGAGTATTTACCATTGCTATCTATGTATTTATTTTTTTTCTTTTGTTATGCGTTTGAGAATAACTTACACTTCATAAACGTCGCTTTTATACACCCAACAAATTCGTATATACCTATTTTTTTATACTTTTTATTTTATTTCTCGAGCAAGACCTGCTATCGACGGTTAGTGTTCATTTGTCTCCGTCGTGTGTTTGGCAATACTTCTTAACCTTATTTTTCTTGTTTACTTGTTCTAGACGGATCGAGGGCAAGGTGCGAAATGGGGTTGAAACAATACACGATTTTTTTTCTTTTTTACAACGAAGGAGACAGCTCAAGGGCACAAAAAAAGAGAAACAATAACGAACAAAAAGCCCGCTGCTCGCTGCTCGTCGTTAAAAATTGCAAGAGCCTGATTTTATTCCCCTTTCAGCCTTCCTCTTTCCCTACGCACTCTATCCGCCCGTCACCACGCTGCCCACACACCCACCCACTCCTACCCCCCTACTCCCCCCCTCCCCTTCCCCCTGCCGTCTCCTGTACCCTGAACCCGAAGACTCACCAGCCCACACCAAAAGCTTTCGTTAGACTGAGTACAAAAAAGAGAAAAAAAAAATCAGTTAAAGGCGAAAAGGAGAGATTTCCGAATTGCAAAGATTTTTTTCCACTTGAAATGAAGGATTCAGTTAATTTGATTGTCATGAGAGAGAGAGAGAGAGAGAGAGAGAGAGAGAGAGAGAGAGAGAGAGAGAGAGAGAGAGAGAGAGAGAGAGAAGAGAAGAGAAGAGAAGAGCAGAGCAGAGCAGAGCAGAGCAGAGCAGAGCAGACCAGACCAGACCAGACCAGACCAGACCAGACCAGACCAGACCAGAGCAGACCAGACCAGACCAGACCAGACCAGACCAGAGGAGAGGAGAGGAGAGGAGAGGGAGAGAAAACAGATAAATTTTCCATGTCACAGATAATTCGACGTGGGTAGAAAAAATATCTGGCGTCATTTAGTGAGGCAGAAAGGCAATTAAGAGACGAGGTAATTAGGTAAATGGGGAAATCACGCATCCTTTGGCGTAATTGAGAGGTGGAATTTGGGTAAAAAAGGAGTGGGAGGGACAGAGGAAAGTGTAAAGGAGGAGAGACAGAGAGAAGCGTAGGAGGAATGCTTGTGATATCCGTGTGAGGAAAAGATGAAAATATAGAAGAGAGGAAGGAAAGAGGAAGAGAAGAATCGATGTAGAAGAGAGTAAAAATGAAGACAAAGGGAGAGAAGAAAGTTTGGAGGAGTGACAGAGTGGAGGAAAGAAGGGAGGAAGGGAGGGAGGGAGGAAAGTTTTGAACGGTTAGAGTGACATTGGAGGGAGAGAGAGGGAAGTGGAGGGAAGGACTGCATTGTGGAGAGGAGAAAAGTAGGAAGGAGGGAGGGAGGAAGGTACAGTGAGTGGAAGGGATGTGCAGCTTGTTGGGAGACTTGAGCATAGCAGTTGTTGGTGATTGTTGTTGTTGTGGTTGGTGGTGGTGGTGATGGTGATGGTGGTGGTGGTGGTGATGATGGTAGTGATGAAAATGGTGATGCAACTCTACTTTCTTTGTGTGTGTAAATGTTTTGGACTGCGAAATAATGAATGAAATGATGGAAAAAAATAGTGTATGTTACTGAGAGAGAGAGAGAGAGATTGAGAGAGATATAGATAGAAAATCAGACCACAGACCCCATGGTCCAGACTTGGTGGTCTGTCCTTAAACCTAAGTGATTTTACATTAATCAGAAGACTCCAAAACGTTGCATTTCTACTCTAGTTGATATTAAGTTGAAGGAAGTGACGGTCGAGCTTGTTTTTGAAGGAGTCAATCGTGTTACACTGGACCACTGATGGTGGAAGCTTATTCCATTCTCGCACTACAACGTTGGTGAAGAAAAATTTTGTGCAGTCTGAATTTACTTGTCTACATCTGAGTTTTACGCCATTGTTCCTCGTGCGCAGACTGTCATCGATCATAAACAATGTTGATCTGTCTACATTCGTGAAACCATTAAGTATTTTAAAACATTCGATCAATTTTCCTCGGAGGCGACGTTTCTCAAGAGAGAACATGTTAAGGGTAGAAAGCCTTTCTTCGTAGGATTTGTTGCGCAAGGAAGGGATCATTTTCGTTGCCCGACGCAGAGAGAGAGAGAGAGAGAGAGAGAGAGAGAGAGAGAGAGAGAGAGAGAGAGAGAGAGAGAGAGAGAGAGAGAGAGAGAGAGAGAGAGAGAGAGGTAAAAAATCGAACAACCAGAGCCCATCCATTCTTACAGAGACCAGATGAGACCAACACACACACACACACACACACACACACACACACACACACACACACACACACACACTCTGGTTCCCCTCCGGCAGGTGCGGCATCCGGCTCCAAGTTTGTGTGTGTGTGTGTGTGTGTGTGTGTGTGTGTGTGTGTGTGTGTGTGTTGTGGTAAAACAGAACAGCCGGAATTTCTACCCTCAGTCAGGCTCACTTTTTTTTTAATCCATTGTCGGAGGAAATGCAACTCTTAATAATTATGCTGTTTCCACTACTACTACTACTACTACTACTACTACTACTACTATTATTATTGGTGCTGGTGGTTTATATTTTGTCGTCTGAGGTTGTTTTGGTTTTCAGTGCTCAGTAATTTTCATATTAATTTAAGTTTGGAATGAGCGGTGGAGTTCCTCGTCTTATCCCTTCACGCCCAGAGACAGACAGATAGATATGAGAGAGAGAGAGAGAGAGAGAGAGAGAGAGAGAGAGAGAGAGAGAGAGAGAGAGAGAGAGAGAGAGAGAGAGAGAGAGAGAGAGAGAGAGAGAGAGAGAGAGAGAGAGAGAGAGAGAGAGAGAGAGAGAGAGAGAGAGAGAGAGACTCAATCAAAAACACACACACACACACACACACACACACACACACACACACACACACACACACACACACACACACACACACACACACCAATAGATACCGATGATGAAAAAAAAAAAAACCCGGGACACAAAACTATGCAGGGCTAGGGACAAAAAAGGGAAACATTTGCCCCGACAATGCTCCTTTTTCCCGACGGACACATTCGGGGCAGCGTGAAAATTGGGTCCGCGCTTGCTGGACCGAGGAATGAGCCTTTTGATGCTCTCATTCGGCATAAAATATTTACCTCGCTGATGTGATGTGACCTACTGCACTGTGGAAAGAGGGGGTGGAGGCGGGGTGAAGGGAGGGGGTTAGTCAGTGTGTTTACCGGGTGCAGTAGAGAGGAGGAGGAAGGTACTTTGTTAGGTGTTCGTATGCGGGAAGGGGAGTGTATGGTATGGGGGGGTTATAGATGGGGCGGTGAGGGGCACAGCGGAGAGGGGGCCTAAGCAGAGTAGCATGTATGTTAGGTTAAAGGAAGAGCGAGAGGGGAGGGTAGTGATATTCGCGTTTATGTGTGGTGGAAAGGAGTGTGACATCGAGAATTACAAGTGGAGATGGTAATGGGAATGGAGCTTGCGAGGTTCTGAGGCAGTGTGCATGCAGGGTTCAGGGAAGGAAGGGGAAGGTTAGCATGAAAAGGGTTTGTGAAGGGGATGCGTATGGCAGAGTGAGTTGGGAGTGAAGGATTAAGGAGATGGGCGGTCGTTGGAGGGAGTGAGGCTATTTTGTGTACTTGGGTCGAGGAGGGGGTTGTGGGGGGCAGAGATTGGGGTGATGTGATGTTGAAATACAGGGAAAGGTTAAAGGTATGTAACGCCTACGCTGAGCTTTATTTTGTTGCGAAGGAAAGTGATGTTGGGAGAAAGGGATGTTAGGGGAAGTGATGTTGGGGAAAGTGATATTGGGGAAAGTGATGTTGGGGAAGGGATGTTTGCGGAAAGTGATGATGGAAAGGGATGTTGGGGAAAGTGAAGTTGGGGGAAAGTGAAGTTGGGAAGGGATGTTGGGGAAAGTGATGTTGGGGGAAGGGATGGGGGAAAGTAGAGTTGGGAAGGGATGTTGGGGAAAGTGATGTTGGGGGAAGGGATGTTGGGAAGGGATGTTGGGGAAAGGGATGTTGGGGAAAGTGATGTTGGGGGAAGGGATGTTGGGAGAAAGTGATTTTTGGGGAAGGGATGTTGGGAAGGGATGTTGGGGAAAGCGATGTTGGGGGAAGGGATGTTGGGAGAAAGTGATATCGGGGGAAAGTGATGTTGGGGGAAAGTAAAGTTGGTAAGGGATGTTGGGGGAAAGTGATGTTAGAAAGTGATGTTGGGGGAAGAGATGGGGGAGAGTTGGGAAGGGATGTTGGGGAAAGTGATGTTGGGAAGTGATGTTGGAAAGGGATGTTGGGGAAAGTTAAGTTGGGGGAAGGGATGTTTGTGGAAAGCGATGTTGGGGAAGGGATGTTAGGGGAAGGGATGTTTGGGGAAAGCGATTTTGGGGGAAGGGATGTTGGGGAAAGTGAAGTTGGGAAGTGATGTTGGGGGAAAGTGATGTTGAGGAAAGGATGTTGAGGGGGGGATGTGATGGTGAAATACTGGAAAGGTCAAGGTAAGTAACGCCCACACAGAGCATTATTTAGTTGTGAAGGAAAGCCAAAGCGTTACCATGACGGAAAAAAATCCCTGAAACACAAAATCAGGACACTTTTGTTACGGCTCAGGCAATTTTTTTTCCACCGAGCCGCGGGATTTACGGCCGCGGTGTAACGACGAGCACACAAACAAAGACAGAAGCCACGAGTTTTTTGCAGCAGAAATAATTTGGAATAAAACTCAAATAATTTTCAACATTTATGCAAAGATGGATTAAGTAATTCACTCTAATCTATCCTTAAACTACACTTGAACTACCCTAAACTTGCCTTGATATAATTCCCTTAACCTAATTCACCTTAAACTAAACCGTACTCTTTCTTCAATGACCCTAAACTAATGTAATTTACTCTAATTTTACCTTAAACTACACTTGAACTCCCCTAAACTTGCCTTAAAATAATCACCTAAAAGTAATTCACTTCATTAATATGGCGGTCTGAAAACAATGTAATTATCCTGGAGAGAGTTTCAATATCTATGTGTATGCTGTCTTCTTTTCCTCATTATCTAAATATCTAATTCTCTCTCTCTCTCTCTTATCTTCACATCAGTTTTCTTCTTCCGCTCCGTGCGCTGATAATTTATCTTCTTCACTCATCTCCTCCTCCTCCTCTTCCTTTTTCTCCTCCTCCTCCTCCTCCTCCTCTTATATATCCGACAGGTCTTCTGGTGTCTATTCTTCCTATGTATTCCTATGTATTCCTCCTCCTCCTCCTCCTCCTGTTTCTTTCGTATAACTAAAGAGGGAATGAAGAAGGGTGGGATGAATGGAAGGAAATGAGGCATGGCATGAAGGAAAGAAGAAGTAATGCAGGAAGTAATGTAGGAAGCCAGCCACCCAACCAGCCAGCCAGCCAGATACCAAAGAGGAAAGCAAGCAAGAAAGAAGCAGGAAAAGAAAACGACGCATAAGAAGAAATGAGGGAAGGAGGGAAGAGGATATGAAGCTGGAATTGGAGGGAGGACTAAAGAAAGGAAGGAAATAATAAGAAAGATACTGAGAAGGATGATGAGGCTGCAGATGGTAAAAGGAAGGAAGGAAAACAGTAATGATAACACAAGCAGAATTCACTCAGGTTTCATTTTTTGCCTATCAGTTCGTCTCTGTATGTCTGCATGTGTCTGCAAAAAAGAAAGAAGAAAAAAAATGATCAGGTGAAAAGGGATAAGAGAAAGTGAGGGAATGTTCTTATGTTCTTATGTTCTTCTTATGTGTCTGCAAAAAAGAAAGAAGAAAAGAAAAAATGATCATATGAAAAGGGATAAGAGAAAGTGAGGGAAGGATGGAGGGAAGAGGAGATGAAACTCGAAATGGAAGAAGGAAGAAAGGAAGGGAAATGATAAATAATGAGTGAAGGAAGAAGGGAGGGAAGAGTTGCCGTTATAAATAGAAGGAAGGAAGAAAGAAAGAAAAGAAGGATGGAGTGAAGAGGAGATAAAACTCGAAATGGAAGAAGGAAGAAGGGAAGGGAAATAATAAACAGTGAGTGAAGGAAGAAGGGAGGGAAGAGTTGCCGTTATAAATAGAAAGAAGAAAGGAAGGAAGAAAAGAAGGATGGAGTGAAGAGGAGATAAAACTCGAAATGGAAGAAGGAAGAAAGGAAGGGAAATAATAAATAATGAGTGAAGGAAGGAGGGAAGGAAGAGTTGCAGTTATAAATAGAAGGAAGAAAGAAAGAAAGAAAAGAAGGATGGAGTGAAGAGGAGATAAAACTCGAAATGGAAGAAGGAAGAAAGGAAGGGAAATAATAAACAATGAGTGAAGGAAGGAGGGAGGAAAGAGTTGCAGTTATAAATAGAAGGAAGGAAGGAAGAAAAGAATGAAATAGTAACCCCAATGTATATTTCTTTAAATGGAAGAAGGAAGAAAGGAAGGGAAATAATAAATAATGTGTGCCGTTATAGATAGAAAGAAGGAAGGAAGAAGGAAAAGAAGGAAATAGCAACACGAGAAGAGTCCCCAAGGTATATTTCTTTATGCCTATATGTTCGTCTCTTTATGTATCTGTATGTCTGTGTATGTCTGCATGTCTTCAATACGTTATCTTGTCTTGCAGGCTGGTGCGGGTCGCCCTCCCTCGCCTCCCCCTTCCCGCCTCGCCGCTCCAGGTATGTCGTGAGTCATGTTCGGCGGATCCCACTTGCCAATCTTTTCTTGTAGTTTCGCCTTCGCCATCAGCTTATAACCTTACCTCATGATATTGCCTTGTAACTTCCTGTATATTTTTTTTCGTCGTCTTTCCATCATTTCGTCCCGATGGGTTTGTTCGTGAGCTGACATTTTCAATCTCGCCTTTATAGCTTTTTCTAATCTCACATTGCAACTTTCTATAATATTTTTTTCTTTCGTCGTCATTTCATCACTTCGCCGCGAGCTGACGTTTTTAAGCTCGCCTGTAAGCTTGTCTCTAATCTCACATATGCGATCACCTCGTAACCTCAGCTTCTAATCTTACCTGGCAACTTGAGGGTCTAATCTCCCCTTGGAATATCGTCTTCTAATATCACTTCGTAACTTCAGCGTCTAATCTCACCTAGGAATCTCATCTTGAAATCTCACCTCGTAACTTCAGTGTGTAGTTTCACCTTAAAACTTCAGGGACTAATCTCAACATGGAATTTCGTCTTCTAATCTCACATCGTAACTGCAGCTCTTTAATCTCACCTTGGAACCTCACCTTGGAACTTCACCTTATAATCTCACCTGTAATCTCACCTTGGAACTTCACCTTGTAATCTTACCTTGGAATCTCACCACGGAACCTCATCTTGTAATCTCACCTTGGAACTTCACTTTGTAATCTCACCTTGTAATCTCACCTTGTAACCTCACTTTGTAATCTCACCTTGGAACCTCACCTTGTAGTCTCACCTTGGAATCTCACCACGGAACCTCACCTTGGAATCTCACCTTGGAACCTCACCTTGCAATCTCACCTTGGAACCTCACCTTGTAGTCTCACCTTGGAACTTCACCTTGTAATCTCACCTTGGAACCTCACCTTGCAATCTCACCTTGGAACCTCACCTTGCAATCTCACCTTGGAACCTCACCTTGCAATCTCACCTTGGAACCTCACCTTGTAGTCTCACCTTGGAATCTCACCTTGGAACTTCACCTTGGAATCTCACCTTGGAACTTCACCTTGTAATCTCACCTTGTAATCTCACCTTGGAATCTCACCTTGGAACTTCACCTTGTAATCTCACCACGGAACCTCACCTTGGAATCTCACCACGGAACCTCACCTTGGAATCTCACCACGGAACCTCACCTTGCAATCTCACCTTGGAACCTCACCTTGTAACCTCACCTTGGAACCTCACCTTGTAACCTCACCTTGTAACCTCACCTTGGAACCTCACCTTGTAATCTCACCTTGTAACCTCACCTTGTAACCTCACCTTGGAACCTCACCATGTAGCCTCATCCTGTAGCCTCACCTCGTAAACTCATTTCGTCACCTTGCCACACAGCATCACCCGCCTACCTGCTCAACCCGCGCTGCTTTCCCTCATATGCGTTATCCAGCTCGTAACCTCACCACCTGGTTGGCGCGGCGGCGTTACATTATTCCAACGCTGGTCATTTCGACGAGGCTTTTAGCGGGCTTTGTGTGGGTGTGTTGGTGGGGGAAGGAGGAGGATTAGGAGGAGGAGGAGGAGGAGTGTGTTTATGTGTGTGTGTGTTGTGTTTGTGTGTGTTTGTGTGGCCTGTCCGTTTAATATGGCGATGGTAATATGCTCAAGTGTTTCTGGGAATAATTACAGTTTACATCACCGGGCGTTAAGTACTTTGAGATAATTAAAAAAATATATATTAGTCACGTGGGCTGATAGTAATAGTAAACATGAGAGATACGAATACGCGACACTGACTGACCTGACGTTGAACTAAGAGAAAAAGGAAGAAAAAAGAAAACTGAAAGAGACGGAAAGGGAGAAAAAAATTGGAAAGGAAAGTGGTGTAGAGAGAAAAGGAAAAAAAGGAAAAAAACGGAGAAAAGGTTAAAACAAATAGAGAAAAAGGAGGAAAATGGAGGAAAGTGGAGTACAGAATAAGAGAAATGAAGAAAAGCGAATGTAGAAAAGGTGTAAAAAAATAAAGAAAAGGAGAGAAAAACAAATGTAGAGAGAAAAATAAGTGGAGAGGAAAGTGTAATACAGAAAAGGAAAAAAAAGAAGAGCAAATAAACGCAGAAATGAGAAAAAGAAATGGAGAGAAGGGAAAATGGATTACTTAAAAAAAGAAAAACAGGAAATAAACCACAGAAAGGCGCTGGAAAAGAAGAAAAGAAAATCATAGGTAGGAAAAGCGAAAATGAAGAAAAGGAGACAAGAAGAAAGAAAAAGAAAAAAAAATGAGAGGAAGGAAAATGGTGCACAGAAAAAAAAACCAGGAAATGAACCACAGAAGGGCACTGGAAAAGAAGCCAAAAAAAAAAAAAAAATCATGGGTAGAAAACGCAGAAATGAGAAATGGAGAGGAAGGAAAATGAAGCACAGAAAAAAAAAAAAAAATAAAGACAAAGAATCACAGTAGCCAAAAAAAAAAAAGTCGTGGGTAGGAAAAAGAGGCACACAGGGAAACATGGAAGTGATTTTAATCGAGTTAATTATTCCAGTTTTTGTCAGTCGTCGCATATTTTTTGTCTCCTACGTCCCATTAACTAATTATGCAGTTAGTTTCCCTCGCACCGTGCAGGGAGAGGAGGAGGAGTAGGAGGAGGAGGAGGAGAAGGAGAAAAGTGAAGAGTGTAGATACGAGAAGGGAAGAGGTGGAAGAGAGGAGAGGGAGAAAGAGCCCTAAAAATAATAAGTGAAGGAGTAGAATAAGATTGAGGGCAGAAGGAAGGAGGGGAAGGGAGGGAGAAAGGGAGGAGTGAAGTGGAAGATACGAAGAAGGTGGAAGAGACGAGAGGGAGAGAGAGAACCCAAGTAGAAATAGAAGATAATTAAGGACAGGAGGAATATAGAGATCCTGAGAGGAATATCGGGGAAGGAAGGAGAGGGAGGGAGAAAGGTGAAGAGTGAAAGGGTAGGTACAAGAAAGGGAGGAGGTGGAAGAGAGAGAGAGAGAGAGAGAGAGAGAGAGAGAGAGAGAGAGAGAGAGAGAGAGAGAGAGAGAGAGAGAGAGAGAGAGAGAGAGAGAGAGAGAGAGAGAGAGAGAGAGAGAGAGAGAGAGAGAGAGAGAGAGAGAGAGAGAGAGAGAATATGAGTCTGGGAGAAGGTGGAGAAGGCGAGGAGGAGGATGAAAACCCCCCAGCTCAGGTACAAACGAAAATACATTAACTTAGAATATAATTAAATGGCAGAGAATGAACCAAGAGAACAGGTGAAGAGGAAACAAGGAGATGAAAAGAAGACAAAAAAAAATAACAACTCAGGAGAGGGAAAGGCAAGAAGAAGAGAAGGAGAGAAGAAGAGGAGGAGAGATGAGATGCAGAGGAGGAGGAAGGATGATGTCATTGGAATAGAGAGTAGAGAAATGAACAAGGGCAATATGAGGGAAGGGAAGGCAAGGGAGGAGATGGATGTGAAAGGGCAGGGAAGAAACGGAGGGAAATATTAGGCAAGGAAAGGGAGGAATATGCAGGCTGGCCAGGCGAACGCGAGCCGGAGAGAAGATATTGGAAGAAGTAACTATGCGAGGAGGAGGAGGAGGAGGACGAGGAGGAGGAGAAAGAGGAGGAGGTGGTGGAGGAGGAGGACGAGGAGGAGGAGGGCGGCGAGGAGGAGGAGGAGGACGAGGACGAGGAGAAGGTGGTGGAAGAGGAAGAAGAGGAAAAGGAAGGGAAAGAGGAAGTGGAACAGGCCATGGAAGTGGAAGAGAATGAGGAAGAGGAAGATAAAGAGGGAGAAGAAGAAAAAGAAGAAGAAAAAGAAGAAGAAGAAGAGGACGAGGAGGAGGACAAAAAGGAGAAAGAGGGAGAAGAGGGAGAGGCAGAGGACGGGGACGAGGAGGCAGAGGAAGAGTAGGAAGAGGAAGAAGAGGAAGAGAAAAGGAAGATGATGGGAAAAAGGAGAAAGAGAAAGAGGGAGAAGAGGATAAAGAGGAAGAGGAGGAGAACGATACATTGGTGGTAGGATTAATCTTGGAAAAAAGTAAACATTATAGAAAAAAAAATAGGGAAGTAAAATATTTGATTGAAAGATGAGGTGTGACTTTTTAATCTCCCTTATTCACTCTGACTCACCCAGTTACTCACTCCCTTTCACTCACCCTTTCTAACCCCCTCACCTCTAACCTCCCTCGTTCCTCACCCACTCCACCTCAAACCACCTTCTCACTACATCCACTGAACCTCCCCCTTCTACCCCCTTCTATCCCCCCCCTCCCTCCTTTCCCTCAAGACAGTAACTCCCACCCAATAAGAGGAAAAGGAAAACTAAAAGAAAATTGTCCCAAGCTAACGAAGACAGGAAGTGAAAGAGAAAAATTAGACTTGTGAAAAAGAAAGCTAAAAAATAAGAGAGGGAGAGAGAGAGAGGGAGAGGGAACCAAATACCCTCCACACTGCCTTGCTGCCATGATTGAGAGAGAGAGAGAGAGAGAGAGAGAGAGAGAGAGAGAGAGAGAGAGAGAGAGAGAGAGAGAGAGAGAGAGAGAGAGAGAGAGAGAGAGAGAGAGAGAGAGAGAGAGAGAGAGAGAGAGAGAGAGAATGATAAAAAGTAAAATAAAGAAAAAGAGAAGAAAGAAAGAAAAAAGAGAAAAAGAGAGAGAAAAAGAAAGAAAAAGAAAAAGAAAGAAAAAAAGATAGAAAAAAGAAAGAAAAGAGAGAGAGAGAGAGAGAGAGAGAGAGAGAGAGAGAGAGAGAGAGAGAGAGAGAGAGAGAGAGAGAGAGAGAGAGAGAGAGAGAGAGAGAGAGAGAGAGAGAGAGAGAGAGAGAGAGAGAGAGAGAGAGAGAGAGAGAGAGAGAGAGAGAGAGAGAGAGAGAGAGAGAGAGAGAGAGTATCCAGAACGTCTTGAAGCATGAGACTCGAAGGCCATTGAGACGGGCCACTCTTTCTCTGAACCACTCAAACACTGCTTCGCGATGCCCCTCAAATACTTCTCCTTGATCCTATTAACTCAGAAGCTCAGACTTGAAGGGTAACGAGCTTGCAGTGTTGCCAATCTCGAGGGTGAAGTTGATATCAGTGGTGCCAATGTTGCGTCTTTAAATTGTACGCCCACTTTTTTTTCTTCTATCTGTTTTTTTCGTTTGTTTTTGTCATTAATAATTTTATTCTACTGTTTTTTTCTTTTTATGTCATTTTTTTCTTCCTCTTCGTACTCGTTCTCCTCCTCCTTCTAAATTCTTCTCCATTCCTCCTCCGCCTTCTTCCTCGTTCTTGTCCTCCTCCTCCTTCTCCTCCTTCTCTCATTTCTTATCATCCTCTTTGTCCTCGTCCTCTCTGTCCTTCTCTCATATGCAATCTTAGTCGGGGAACGGAAGAGAGCTTAGCAGGGGGTTATGTGGGGTTAGGTTAAGAGGAGGGGAGGTGAGGTTGGGCGGAGTAGCGATTGGGGATCTCTGGTAAGGATGGGGTCTTGGTCGGGGAACGGAGGAGAGGTTAGCAGGGGGTTATGTGGGGTTGGGTTAAGAGGGGGTGATGGTGAGGTGAGGTTGGGGGGAGTAGCCATTGGGGATCTCTGGTAAGGATGGGGTCTTGGTCGGGGAACGGAGAAGAGGTTAGCAGGGGGTTATGTGGGGTTAGGTTAAGAGGAGAGGAGGTGAGATTGGGGGGAGTAGCGATTGGGGGATGAGGTAAGGATAGGATAAATAGGAGGTTAGTTTAGGATGTAAGCGGGACGTAAGGTGAGGTTCGTCTACAGGGAAGGCGAGGAGAGAGTGGAGCAAGGAGGGTGAGGGAGGGAGGGAGAGAAGGAGGGGAGTCGTGGGTGCAAGACGAGGGCGATAAGATGCAAGGTGTGTGCGGTAAGGCGTTAATTTGGGCGGGAAAGGGACGGGAAGATTACTTAAGATTACAAGAAAAAAAGTCTCGGAATGTTGCTTATTATGACTCTTCATAAGTCCAAACATTTAAAAAAATAGAGTACTTTATTAGTTTATACATTTTATTTTGTATGGTCAGTAACTTCTATTTAAAATTTCCTTATAAAGCTTACTTAACGCCACAACTAATAACCATGTGTAACAGAAAAAAAGAATATGGTGATATCGTGTTCCGAATTATATAGACATTTAAGACATACCAATAGATAGCCAAAGAGGCAGATAATTAGACAGCAAAAGAGAAGGATAGATAAAGCAAAAGAAACCGCAAAAAGACAGTTAAAGACATGCATAGACAGCTACAGAGACGATGAGTAGATAACTAAGGAAACATATTTAGATAGACAATTAAAGAGAGTAATTAGTAAACATCTAAAAAACGCATATATAGACAGCTAAGGAATCATATATAATTAGAGAGCAAAATAGATAGGAAGACAGCAAAAGAAAAGGATATAGATAGGTGATGAAAACAAGAGGAGGGTATCTGGACACCTCTCCTCCCGAAATTGACCTCTCTTCCGGCCATCTCTTTGGATTCTTTTTTTTTTTTTAGGAGCAGCGAGTAGCGTTTTTTTTTATTATTGCTTCCTTTTTTTGTGCCCTTGAGCTGTCTCCTTTGTTGTAAAAAAAAAAAAAAAAAACAGAAAAATACAAAGGAATAGGTAACCAACGAGACATGAATAATTAGAGATATATCAAGAGGGTACGAAAGAGAAACGAAATCAACAGAAGAAACAGATGAACAGAGAAACAGAACTAATAGACAGCTAAACAGACATACATCAACAGCTAGACACCCAGACAGACAGCAACACGAACAGACAGACTAATAGCCCCTCGCTCCACGTCCACACCACACAACATAACACACTGGGACATAATGGAGTGTGGACGTGTCTCGCAGCGCCAACAAGTCCTAATAACCGAGCTACCCGCCTCCCCACCTCTCACCTATTCCCGCGCCCACCAGGTTAATTAAGACCTTCAATTAAGCAGCGCACAGGTGTGGAGTGACGCTGGGAGATTGATCTTATGTGACACGTGATTGAATTGTTGTCAGTGGAGTAGATCATACGTGTGTGTGTGTGTGTGTGTGTGTGTGTGTGTGTGTGTACATGAGGCCGTGACAGCAAGGCAATATCGATAAACTTGTGACTGAATGTATGAATGGGGGAGGCAAAGGCATTGAACCGGGGAGGGGAGGAAGAGGAACACAAACAAACACAAAGGAAGAACAAACAACAGCAGACCTGTTGGTCCTTACGAGGCTGTTTGTGACAAGCTACACTAACTATCTAATCAAAGGTGGAAGATGAAGAACAGCAAAGGCGAAGGCTCCTCCCCACCCCCCCATCCCTCCAGCCAAAGCTGGCAGGAAAGGAAAAAGAACCATGCAGCATGGAAAAACTGCATGGAAATTATGTAGGAAAGAGGAAAGAACTACCATTACTGCTACCACTAACCGGGCGATAAAAGCGGACAAAGACACCAGTTTTAACTACCTCTGAACAATGCTGACCTGGCTTTAAATCGCTTGATATAGTGATTCCATGATCCTTTTCTTTACTTACTGCAGAAAGTTGTTGGCCATTCATTACGTACCTGAGGAGGCGGAGAGGTAGAGGAGGAGGAGGAGGGGGAGGAGGAGCAAGAGGAAGAGGAGGAGGAGGAGGAGAAGTAGAAAAAAAATATAATTCATTTTTAAAATGTCGAAAGAAACTATGAAAAAAAATATAATGAAACAATGAATCATTAAATACTTGAATTCTGGAAAAAAAAACGGAAAAGGGAATCGAAAGAAGTAGAGAAATGAAAAAGACATGAAGGAAACCAATAAAACAAATGAATAAAAAGCAGACGAGCAGGAACATGTAAAAAATGATGAGAATAGGAGGAGGAGGAGGAGGAAGAGGAGGAGGAGGAGGAGGAGGAGGAGGAGGAG
>NC_066564.1:7767246-7847246 GCF_024679095.1 Eriocheir sinensis
GTGTGTGTGTGTGTGTGTGTGTGTTTTACTGCCTTCCTGTCTATCTATATCCATTTACTGATTTCTCTCTCTCTCCCATGTATGTACTACCTCCATTCACACACACACACACACACACACACACACACACACACACACACACACACACACACACACACACACATGAGTAGCGGGCTTTTTTTCACATATGCCCTTTTTTCACACACACACACACACACACACACACACACACACACACACACACACACACACACACACACACACACACACACACACACATCCTCACCGTCAAGAACGTAGACCCTGATATGTGTGGGGAACAGGCCGGCGGGCGCGCAGGTGTAGAGGCCGCCGTCTTCCTCGGTGGCGGAGGTGATGAGGAGGTGGCTGGTGGTGGTGGGGCCCTTCACCACCACCATGGACACCCCGCCCCGGCTGCTGCTATAACTGATGCTCTGGTGGGGACAGTGAGGAGGAGGTGGTGGTGGTGGTGGTGGTGATGGTGGTGATAGTGGTCCGTGAGGTAATGATGGTGTTAGTGGTGGCCATTAGTAAATTAAAAGCTAATGGAGACTAGATAAGAATGAGGTTGATAAGATTATTTGTTACAGTTTTATAGTGAAGTATCTGGGTGCTGTTATAATACCCTCACAAATAGCATTATTATTATTATTATTATTATTATTATTATTATTATTATTATTATTATTATTATTATTATTATTATTATTATTATTATTATTATTATTATTATTATTATTATTATTATTATTATTATTAGTAGTAGTAGTAGTAGTAGTAGGATAGTAATAGTAGTAGTAGTAGTAGTAGTAGTAGTAGTAGTAGTAGTAGTAGTAATAATAGTAATAGTAGTGGTAGTGATTGGAAGAGAAGGACGAGGAGGTGGAGGAGGAGGTAAACAATGATAATGAGGATAAGAAGAGCTGTAGATGTCAATTAGGAAATAAAAAAGACTAACAAACAATCACAGACAACTGAACTAGCGGCAGTAACAACAACAACAACAACAACAACAACAACAATACCACCACCACCGTCAATACAAGCAGGATCGTCATCTTCGCCACCATTACAAACACGTCCAGTATCTCATCTGTTACCATTCCTCACATTTTCCCTGGTTAATATGTTATCTTTTCCTCCTTGTCAATAAACGTATACCTCGCCTCCTCGCCGGCCGCCCCCTCCCCTTAACCCATCCGTTTGGCCTGTCTGCATGTTTTGTCGTCGCTTCGTGTGTGTGTCCTGCGCGGTGATGTATTTGCCTCGCTCTATTTGCCCAAGACCGGGTGAGAAGTGAGATCCATGTATGAATTTATATAACTCTATTCAGCTTTTTCGGAAGGCATATACGGGCGTCGCACTCTCGTATCTCTCCCTCGTGTGTGTGTGTGTGTGTGTGTGTGTTGCTAAGGCCTTCACTAACGAGTTCCTAATACTTCACTCTCCAGACGTGACGGCCGCCCCCTCCACCCCTCCGTTCTTTCCTCCACACTTTCCTCCTCCCCTTTTCCTTCACCTCCCTCCTCCACCCCTCCCTCCCGTACTGCCTTAATAGAGTTTGATGTTTTGATTAAGTCTCTAATTAAAAAGAATGTAGTAGCTAAACGGCTAATATAAAAATGCTCCTTTGAAATGACTACCTCCAATATTAGGCCCGAAAATTAACACAAAAATATGTCGACGAAATAGCACCTTATGTCGTGTAGTTTAGCTCTCCACCTGTCATTCTAACGTTCATTCTACTCCTGATTCTACAAACTGGGCATCAAAATCACGCTTCAGATGACTACCTCCAATATTAGGCCCGAAAATTAACACGAAAAAATCTAATATGTCGACGAAATAGCACCTTATGGCGTATAGTTTAACTCCCCAACTGTCACTCTAACGTTCCTTCTACTCCTGATGCAACAAACTTGGCATCAAAATCACGCTTCAAATGACTACCTTCAATATTAGGCCCGAAACTTAACACAACACCATGTCGACGAGAGAGGAGAGGAAGTCAACTGTTCACCTTATGTCGTATAGTTTATCATTGTACTTATCGGTATCGCTCTTTCTACCCACCATTCAGCTACTAACAGGGCTTCGATAGTGTACATTCTTGTATTTGTGGAAAGAAAATTACCACAAAACAATGTCGACGAAAGAGGAAAGAAAGTCAACTGTTCACCTTATGTCGTATAGTTTAGCATTCTACTCATCGGTATTGCTCTTTCTAAGCCTCATTCAGCTACTAACAGGGCTTCAAAAGTGTTCATTCTTGTATTTGTGGAAAGAAAATTACCACAAAACAATGTCGACGAAAGAGGAAAGAAAGTCAACTGTTCACCTTATGTCGTATAGTTTAGCATTGTTCTTATCGGTATCGCTCTTTCTACCCACCATTCAGCTACTAACAGGGCTTCGATAGTGTTCATTCTTGTATTCGTGGCCTGAAAATTAACACAAAACTCTGTCGATGAATTATAAAAGGCAGCAATATCCGCTTCACCTTGTCGAATAGGTTAACATTCCACGTGTCACTGTAACGCTGATTCTACGCCTCATTCAGCTGCTAACGGGGATTCGAAAGGGTTCATTCTTGTATTCGTGGCCTGAAGATTAACACAAAACTCTGTCGACTAATTATAAAGGGCAGCAATATCCGCTTCACTTTGTCGTATAGTCGTATGCATATAGGTTAGCTCTTCACTTGTCACTGTAACGCTTCTTCTATACGGCACATTTAACTAAGTGAGGATCCAAAGTGTTAATCCGTGTTTTCCTAAAGGCCCGGTAGCAGCGACGGGCCAAATTTGTGCCATGATATAAACCCCCCAAAATAGATGATACATAATCTGTCACAAATGCTTTGATATATATTATGAAATGCTTTGTGTGAGGGTTGATATTTTCTCATTTTTCTCACTTGGAGGGACCATTAAGAAACATGATCCTCGCTGCTACCGGGTTAAGGAGAGGGGCATCTACTAATCACGAAGTAGAAGTCACAGCACTGTTTGAGCCATCCCCGCCACGTCCAATCGATAATGTTCCCTTAATTGCCAGGCCACGTGTCCCCTCCACCCTTGAACGCCGGTCACACTCGCTCGGCTAACTGGCGGCGTGTAGCGGAAGTCCCTGCGAGTCCTTTGTTCCTCGTTTGAATATGCTACAACGTGTCGTCCAGAGTTTACACGTAGAGGGGAGAAAACGCGATTATTAAGTTATGTTGCTGAAGGAAAGTAAACGAAACCGGAGCAAGAATGTGTACCAAGTCGTGAGCAGCCGAGGCACTGGAGAGGGGAGGAAGGCAGGCAGGCAGAAGGCTCATTGGGGCAGACGCGTTTATGGTAATAGTGAGAGAGAACGAGTGACTTTCCCTGTGTTAAGAGAGCCGAAGGTTTGAGGCCGCCAGGCGCGCCGAGGAAAGTGAAGAGTGAGCTATTCAGTCCGGCGGTGTTGCCCTGAACATCAATATGGACAGCCTGGGCGCCGCGCTGCCTCGCTTCTACCTGCCTCTTGTCAGGAGATGCGAGGCAGGGGAGGCGGGCGAGGCGGGGGAGGCGGGCCGTACCTTGTTCTCGTGGTACCAGAGCACGTATTCAGGCGGCTCGGGCAGGTCGTGTAGGATGCAGGTCAGGTTGATCATGCTGGCCTTCTGCACGTACAGGTCCGGCGAGCCCAGGATTTCCCCGCGAGGCTCTGGAGTGAAGGTTAGAGTATGGGATGAATGTATGTTTCTCTCTCTCTCTCTCTCTCTCTCTCTCTCTCTCTCTCTCTCTCTCTCTCTCTCTCTCTCTCTCTCTCTCTCTCTCTCTCTCTCTCTCTCTCTCTCTCTCAGTCCTCACCCAGCACTTTGAGGTACACGGTGAACGCCTTGATGGGCTTAGTGCTGATCTGACACTCGTAGTTCCCTTGATCGCGCGGCTGAGCAGACGTGATCCTCAGCGTCCACTGGTTGGTGCCTGCCTGGTGCAGCGCCTCGTAGCGAAGGTCTGTCGTGTAGGTGTAGCGGCCCACCGTCAGGATCCGCAGGTCACGCCCTCGAATCCACGACACCTGGAGAAGGAAATTGGTAGAGGAATGAAGGATTGAGGTGCAGAGTGTATGAAAGGAGTGTCAAAGATGGAGACGAAAAGCTATGAGGAGAGGATGAGGTATGAGTTTTGCCAGTAACCGCTTGACAAAAGGAAGCATGAAGCGTCTGGAAGAATTACGAAAACTGGAAATGAAAGTTATGTAAAGGGGAAGACAAAAGGGTGTGAGGGAAGGAGGAAATACGAGACTGTGGGCGATGGAAAAGCCGATAAAGGAGACTTAATGTTTAAAGAAAGTTGTACGTAGAGAGGGTTGAGGACCAGGACATGACGACTTGAGGGAAGGATGAAGGATGAGACTATGGGAAAGAGAAGGACGAGTCAAGTTGAGTGTGTGAGGCCAATGTGATGGAAGAGGCATTGAGGGAGACGAGGAGCGAGGATATGAGAGGTTATGTCTGTGATTGAGGGAGACGGGAAGCAAGAATGTGTAGATAAAAGAGTGAAAGGGAGGCAGGAGGGGAGGACAAGATAATGAGATACACCGTTAATAATGAGGATTGTGAAAGCCAAGAGAGGAAATTAAGCTTGTGAGGAAAAAATAAAGTGTTTGAAATGACTGGAAGAGGGAAGGGGAGGCAGGAGGAGTGAAGGACAAGTATATGAAGTACACCGTTAATAATGAGGATTGTGAAAGCCAAGAGAGGCAATACAGGAAGCTTGTGAGGGTAAGATAAAGTGTTTGGAATAATTGGAAGAGGGAAGGGGAGGTAGGAAATATGAGGGAACGAGAATATGAGGGAATATGAGATGTGCTGTTTACGAGGATCGGGAATGGCAAGAGAGGAAGTGAAGTAAATTTGTGAGGATAAAAGAAAGTGTTTAAAAGAAGAGGTAGTGAATATGAGGGAAAAGAACATGAGGGATAATGCTTGTGATGATGGACGTGGAAGAGAGAAGAGGGAGTGAAGGAAGGTCGTGAAGATGAAAGGGATCACTGAGGGAGGGAGGCGAGGGAGGATGAACGGAGGAATGCGGGGAGATTGCACAAGACTTTAAGCTCCCTTGACCCACAAACCCTCGACCACCGTTGCCAGATCGTCGTACTCAGAGCATAGTATTTACCGGTTTCTGACGCCTAACTATTGTCAAGAAACAGTAGGATCTAACTCTTTTAACGATAACTATAAATGAGTTTCGTTGTTGGAGCCCAGAAGACAGTTTAAGGGATAGGAAGTCGGGAAATATAATCGGCTGAGTACGACAATCTGGCAATGTTACCCTCGACCCTCCTCACGCGCGCCTGTTCGAGGATTAGCTGTTTGGAAGCCTCGTTCGCCCTTCACTTCAGTCGTGGAACATGTGTAAACCCTTTATGGCCTCTGATGAATGGCTCAAGTCCTCTTTGTCTATTTGTATGTTCTGTCAGTCTGCTTGTATCTGTTAGTCTTTATGTCTGCCTGCCTGTCTGTGTTTGTCTTTATGCGTGAGTCAGGTATCTTTCTTCTTTCTTTTTCCATTCTCCTTTTTTTCTCTCTTTATTTGTATGTTTATCTGTAAGTCTACTTGTATCTGTTTGTAAGTCTTTCTGTCTGTCTGCCTGTCTGTGTTTGTCTTTATGCGTGGAGTCTGGTATCTTCCTTTATTCTTTTTCCATTCTTCTTCTTTTTCTCTCTCTGTCTATTTGTATGTTCATCTGTCAGCCAACTTGTGTCTGTTTGTTAGTCTTTCTGTCTGTCTGTCTGTCTGTGTTTCTCTTTATGTGTGAAGTCTGGTATCTTCCTTCATTCTTTTTCCATTCTTCTTCTTTTTTTCTCGTGTGGCATCAGATTTTTTTTTTACAACAAAGGAGACAGCTCAAGGGCACAAAAAAGGAAACAATAATAAAAAAAAGCCCGCTACTCGCTGCTCCAAAAAAGAATCAAAAGAGGTGGCCGAAAGAGAGGTCAATTACAACAGTTCCGTATATTCGTGGACAGACTTGGCTACACATAAACTCGGTGTAATTTTTTCACCCTGTCGGTATAAAGTGTATTTTTTTTAAAGTTTGAATATAATGCTTTTTTTCTTATTGGACTCCCAGAAGGGTTCGGAGGTTCTTGAGACATTTCATCGCCTTCCGGAAGACTTGCAAAACTTAACACGTCTCGCGTCATTCCTCACCTGAGTTTCTCCACCTCGCGGAGGGTACGACTCGACCCCTTTTGTGATCAGGTCCTTGTAAAGTATTGGAACCTCCCTTGTTTATGGACTGTGCTGGGAACGTTTACTTCATACAAACGTTTTACACCATCTCGTAACCTTTTCTTTAGAGATCGTTTTCGTATTTTTCTGAGAACTGCTTCCTTGGGTGCGTTGCCGTTGGGTTCGTGTGCCGGAGCGTGAACGTCGCCTAAGAGAGAGGGATTGAAAGCCAAACCCTGTAAGTGCAAGGCGCGGGTTTGGACAGAAAAACATAATGAATGATTTTTCCTACACCACGAAGGCGGTCAATGAAGACATGTCCTTTACGATTCTTCATAATTATTTGCAACGAGAAGCAGCAAAAGTAAAAATAAATAAAGGTTGGTATATAAGACACTTTCGCTTCTCACATCAACTATTTATAAAGGTCAAAGAGGGGGTCAGTCGGGTTCTAGTGAGTGTTTCTTTAGGTTCGCGGTACTGAGGAGGGGTCAAACCAACACCAGGGTTATAAAACTACTACTGGAAATGCCCACAACTCCTACGAAAGCCTTGTCAATTATGTATTCTTGGGCGGCGAAATGTCTTATATTACGACCCACAGCCTCCAGACATTTCACCAAAAGGTTTCTTGAGTACAAAGTTATATCAGTGCACAAAGCAATTATTTTTCCGTGTAATCATTCTTTCACGCCAAGTTTTAGTATTTATAAGACGGCCTCAACCTTTCTTCTCGCCGCCGCTAAAAGCACGCACAGAGTTCTTGACGGAAACTCCATTAAAAACTCGACGATGGTAAAACTGAAGCGAGTTCGAAGTTATGGAAGTGGTAGTGAAGGTGCTGGTCGAAGTTGTGGCTGGGGGGAGAGAGAAGGGGCTTGAGGGGGGGCTTGTGGAATCAGGTCCTCGAAGTTCCGGAAGTGGTAGGCAGTGGAGATTGGAGTTACGATGGTGGTGGAGGAGGTTTGAAGGGAATTGAGGGGGTGAAATAGGGGTGAATGGGCCTGAGGTGGTGGAGTTTTCAAGTAGCTGACTGTAGACGTTAGTAAATAAACTTGAATGAATGTGGAATGCATCAGAAATGACTGGAATGAAAGTGTGAATGAATAAGGTGGAATTCGATAACAGGTAAATGGTGTTTGAGATTGTAGACATGAATAAATAAACTGGAATGAATGTCAAACGACTGGAATGAATGTATAAATGAATAACCTGAAATTTGGAGAGTACAGAATTGGTGTTTCAGACTCTAACCATGAATAAGGAAGCTAGAATGAATGACTGAATGAATAAGTTGAAATTGATGAGTAGAGGAGTGTGTGTTTGAACCTTGACGTAGTGAAGTTGGGTGGAATTTCAGAGTCCTTGAAACTGTGGAGGTGAATATTGATGATGGATGGCTGCTGAAGTTACTAAGACTGTGTGTGTTTGCGGAGGTGCAGCGGGTCAGAGTTGTGGTGTTAGTTGGGGGAATCAAGAACGATGGTGTGGTATTAGTCAGGGAGGGAGAGACTCAAGTTTAGCTGCTGGAGGTTATGTGGTGGGTCTGGTATCACTGCACTGGCACACTCATATAAGGGTTACATACATTCATACATACATACATACATATATTCATACTTAGAGTCAACAATCTATCCCGGAGCCCATTTCTTCATTTCCAGCCTACGTACTCTAATCTCCTTACTCACTCACATACATACATACATATATTCATACTTAGAGTCAACAATCTATCCCGGAGCCCATTTCTTCATTTCCAGCCTACGTACTCTGTTCTCCTAACTCACTCTCCCTCTTCTCCTAGTTGTTAAGATAGAAGAACATTGTGGGGACGTAACTAATTGCCTTATTGTAGCTTTAATCAGAAAATGTGGAAAAAAAATATTGGAAAGAGGAAGAAAAAGTAAAAAAAAAATGGATGGATGTTTCTTGGAATACCTTAGAAAAGCTTGTGTCCTCACTTATGCATTAGGAGGAAGTAAAAGACTTTCCTTGTTTTGTTGTTCTTGGGTTTCGGTTGTATTTTTCATGCAGTGTTCAGGACATGTTCACATATTTATTCTTGAGATATTTGAGTCAAGTTTTTGAAGCGATATAAAGTGTGTGTGTGTGTGTGTGTGTGTGTGTGTGTGTGTGTGTGTGTGTGTGTGTGTGTGTGTGTGTGTGTGCGTCAGACTGTCTGAACGTACGACTATATGCGCGAAAATGCATGTGTTTGTGCACATTTACCGTGAAAACTAAATATTGATAAATAAAATATATACAAACAAGCAAAACTAAAGTTCGAAACAGAATAGGAAACCAATACTGCGACACACGATCAAGAGAGGGAGTGGCATTGACATTTGAAAGGACAGACACAAAGAACAAGAACTGAATATAAATGTTTTTATCTTTCCATCACACACAGAGAAATACAGACAACGAAACATACAAGAAAATACACAGAAAGAAAAACAGACGTGCATGTGACACAGGAGAACAAGGATGCCGTGCCCTTCAGACTGACGTATAACCTGACAGACGAAGCAGAAGTTCAGGAAAACAGCGACGAGGAGAGGAGCAAAAAACGGAGAGAAGAAAATTACGAGTAGAGAATGGATTGGAAAATGGACACAGGGATAAATTGTTGAGTGTGTATGTATGAATATGTGTATGTATGTATTTTTTTTACAACAAAGGAGACAGCTCAAGGGCACACAAAAAAGGAAATGATAATAATAAAAAAAGCCCGCTACTGTATATATGTATGTATGTATGTGTGTGTGTGTGTGTGTGTGATTGCTCGGTGAGGAACAAAAAGTGCTTGAGTGGCCATGCATTTTATTTGAGGGATATGAAGTTGGAGACGTAACGAAATACTAAATTTAAGAATAACTGAAAAAAATATCAAATAAGGACAAAGTTCCAAATGGTGTGAGTGTAGACCGTGTAAAGGACGTTGAAGAAATTGCAGAGGTAAAGCTGTATTTGTATTTTATTTAGTATTCTCTCTCTCTCTCTCTCTCTCTCTCTCTCTCTCTCTCTCTCTCTCTCTCTCTCTCTCTCTCTCTCTCTCTCTCTCTCTCTTCTAAATTTTTCTCTCCATTTGCTTGATAGTTTCTTTTTTGGTTCGTTTCCTGCTCCCCCGACCGTGTTCCTGTATGTGTGAATGTGTTCGCATGTACTGTTGTGTCTGATGCTGAATAAATGTTTATGTGTGCTATGCTTCTATCTATCTATCTATCTATCTATCTATCTATCTGTCTGTCTATCTATATCCTTTGTATGTATGTATCCTATGTATGTATGTATATGTGTATTTGTATGTATTAATGCGAGTATGTATGTATGTTTATGTGTACTTATATATGTATGTGCGTTTGCATGCATGTATGTACGGTTGGAAAGAGGAACTTACATTCACATGACAAATTTATGCGCATATATAACACAGTTCAACCATACACGAAACACACACACACACACACACACACACACACACACACGCACACGCACACGCACAACACAACACAACACAGGCCAGGGACTTTGGTTCGTGTGTATACCCCGAAGAATACACATACATAAGTAACACACACACACACACACACACACACACACACACACAACACAACACAACACAACACAGGCCAGGTCAGCTCACTGTTCTGTTCCCGATGGAGTGGACGCGGCAGTGCAGCTCGGCGCGCCTCCCCACGTGGGCGGTGAGGGTGGTGGACATGCTGGGGTCGAAGTAGGGCTGGTCGGTGACGAGGGGCGGCGGCGGGATGAGACCCTCGCCCCGCACGCTGGCTGGGGGGAGAAGATGGAAGCGGGGTGTCAGGAGGGGGGAGGGGGTGCATCAGAGGGGAAAGAGAGCCCCGGGCGTGGAGGGTGATGGCCGAGGAATATATTTTAGGCACGTTTTCCATTCACTATTGACTATCTTGACAGCTAATGACTTTGTTGTTCGTTGTTGGTTACGTGTGGTGCTATGTCTCTATTTTCTGTCTTTCTCTCTCTCTCTCTCTCTCTCTCTCTCTCTATCTATCTATCTATCTATCTATCTCTTTCTTCCTTTCTTTCTTTGTGCAACATGAGCTTTTGTGTAGCCAGAGTGAGGAAAGCCAAGGGTGAGAGCACTGAAAATAAGTTTAGCAAGGAGCGTCTGTGTAGCCCGAGGAACAGCAGGAGGCGGTGGGGGAAGGGGCGGTGCTGAGGCCGTGCTTAACACAGGAGTTTTTGACGTGGGAATGAAGGATGTGTACGTTAGGGCTACGGGCGGGAAGACCTGACGGGAATGATCGGGAAGATTTATGGATAAGCCTTTCTGAATAATGTTTGGCGCAGTGGAAGTAAGTTGTAACAGACGAGGCTGAAGGAAGTGTATATGTAAACATGGAATTGACCTCCTTTTAATAACTTCAGCAGCCTGGTATAATAACCTAAATACATCGTTTGTGGTGCAGGAAGAGGATATCATGTTGTGTGTCGAGGTTAGAACCGGGAAGTGCTAATCAAGTTTGTTTGTCTTAGTTTTCATGTTTTTTTTATGTATATGGTCTGTGTGTGTGTGTGTGTGTGTGTGTGTGTGTGTGTGTGTGTGTGTGTGTGTGTGTGTTTGCTTATTCGTTTTATCACCATCGTCATAGTCTCTTTGGTTCGTGAAATGTCAGTGCCGTTATGTAAAGTCACAGTATAGATGAAGAAAATGGAGCTAAACGTGCACCTACATACATTTCAATTTGGTACGAACCACTGAAGATGTCGATGTGTCAAAGAAAATGGGAAGATAGAGTGGAGGTGTGTTGAAGGGAAACATTTCTTATTTACACTCCCGTCTGGCTGATCATTGTGCAAGTGTTGGAGAGAGAGAGAGAGAGAGAGAGAGAGAGAGAGAGAGAGAGAGAGAGAGAGAGAGAGAGAGAGAGAGAGAGAGAGAACGCCTGAGAGTCAACCCCCCTCACATGTTACTCCCCCCAACCTACCTTTCACCTCTGCCACATAAAAGGTGAACCGAAATGGACTGCAGTGCGAGAACGCGGCGCCGGGGGCATTGTTGAGAGAGAGAGAGAGAGAGAGAGAGAGAGAGAGAGAGAGAGAGAGGGAGAGGGAGAGAGAGAGAGAATTACAGTTACCAAGCCTCTATTCTCGTCGGTCAGTTGGCTCGGTATTACCCTCGGATCAGCCTATCGTATGGTTTTCATTTTGCGGCGGCGGCGTGGACGGAGAAGCAAAGAGCGGTGCGTTTGGTGCTGCTCTGGTTCAGGTGCTCGCTAATCTGAGCCTCGCACCTGTTCATGAGGGTGGCACGGCGTATGTTGTTTTTTTGCGTTTAATAATAATAATTATTGTGTAGCGTGGCAGCGGCGCATGAAGTGGAAAGGTGAAGTGATTTATTGTTATTTGCGTATTATTGTCAGCTGGGGATCGTATTCGTATTACAATTGACGATGAAAAAGGCAAATGCAACGAAAATAGCGGCAGTGGTTGGATAGTTAGGAGTAGTTGGTAGTAGTGGCGACAGTAGTAGTTGTAATGGTAATAGTAGTAGTAGCTGTAGTAGTAGTAGTAGCTGTAGTAGTAGTAGTAGTAGTAGCAGTAAAAGTAAAATTGGTAGCGACAGTAATAGTAGCAGCGGTTGCAGTAGAGAATATCGCAAGAATAATAAAAAAAAAGGGGGGCAGCATCCGTATTGCGAAAACCTACGGAAACTTCCAATCACATTTCATTAACTCAAGTTGGGTTCCTTTACGTGTTGAAAGACCTCCACCACCACCATCATCCCCACCTCCACCACCGCCACCATAACCACCACCACGGCCACCAGTGCGTCGAGAAGCCAAATGGAAATATTGATGTCCACCCGGGAATAACCGTCAGTTGGAAGGTTTTGCCTCTGAATAAAATTTCAGTCTCCATTTTTCAACACATTCCGTGAAGCAGCAATCAATCTGTCAGGTGCGTTCCCTCCCTTTTGCTCCTCTCTTCCTCCTTTTTATCCGTAACCACCTACCTGCCTATTGATCTACCGACAGACCAACAGACCTACCAACCGACGTACCTTCCGAGCGATCTGCATATTTCCCCTACCTAATAACCCACTTTTCTACCTGCTTACCTACCGTCCTGCCCTTCTGACCGCCGCCGTAACCACCATATCGACGCGGGTGGTTTCCCATGATATATGATAGCTCTTGAAAGGCCAAAGGAGTGTGTTCGTTTTCCGATGTTTCAATTAAGGACAATATTGAGTTGCCAAAGGTGGAAGCATTCTTGGTGTGTTGTAAATATCCAAAATAATTGTTAGTATTTATGTTTGAAATTCCTTGATTTTTCTTACGCTCTAAAGGTATAGCCATGAAACGTATTGTGAATATTTTGTCTGGTTCCTTTTGCATGAACGAAGCTCATTGTGCTTGAATAGAAATACGTTGTAAAATTCAAGTGAAAGCCTAAGTTTTCTTTTTGCGAAGGTCTTCGTAGCAATGGAGTCCGAGTGTTTAAATATAAAACGCGTCAAATGTTTTATGAACTATAAAGAACATTGTTATAAAAATATCGTTAAAGCCTTAGATTAGTGTCTCTTGCTGGTGAAGGCTTTGCAGCAGTGGAATTAAAACCCTCACTGGGGGTCTTAACGAATGCCTGAACCTCTAATTGGTAGGGTCTTGTTACTGAAGGTTTTGCGGCAACGGAATCTGAATCCTTGCAGCTAAATAACACCCACGGAAGGAATATCAGAGAGATGCCGCCGCGTATGTGCAGTGCGGAGGTGCGCGAGGATTCAAGCCGACACCAACGCCAGCAGACACGTGTTCCTTTCCACGGGCGCCGCTCTTCAGTTACCTCGTGTTTACCTTTGTCTGTCTGTGTTTATTCGTTGCGATATGCCTGGCCAGCGCGTGGATTTATTTTCCTCCGGTGTGTTTGTTGGTGTGTGTGTGTGTGTGTGTGTGTGTGTGTGTGTGTGTGTGTGTGTGTGTGTGCACGCGCCTGCCTGACCGTTTGGTAGTAGTGGTGGTGGTGGCGGCGTCGGCTCCTGTGGTAGTAAGTTGGGTTTAGCCACTAATGATTGGTGTAGTGGTGGTGGTGGAGGTGGAGGTGGTGGAGATGGGGATGGGGATGGGGATGGGAGTAGTGGTGGTGGTGGTAGTGGTGATGATAGGGGTTGGGGTGAGTGGTGGTGGCGGGATAGAAGTGAAGGTTTGGTGATGGGAGAGGGGAAAGGGTGGCGGGGGTAGTGGTGGAGGGGATGGGGATAGGGTTGCGAGTGTTGTTGCTGTTGTTGTTGTTGTTGTGGTTGTTGGTGGTGGTGGTGGCGTGCCTGCCCAGACTTAGGCCCAGGAGCAGGATCATCGCCCTCATAAACTACGCCCTGAACGAGTCCTTCTTCCAGGATTTTCCCCTCTTTTTCCTTCTCTCTCTCTCTCTCCTTGTTCGCCATTTTTTCTACCTTTTTTCTATAATATTCTCTTGATCATACGAGTCTTCATATTGTTAAGTCATTTTTTAATCCCCGCTTCTGTCTATCATTATTTCCTTGCTTGTCATTGGTTTTGTAAGACACCCTGCAATTATTTCCTTTATTCCTATTAGTTCCCTTTCTCCTTCACTTTATAGTATTCATCATATCCTTTCCCTCTCCCTCGGTTCTCTTTGTTTTCCTCCTCCCGCCTCATCGGGCTCATAAGCTTGACCTAACATGAATCCTTGCGGGTTTCCCCCTCGTCTGTCTCTCCTTCCTTCCTTCCCGTCCCTCATTCTTTCCCTTCTCTCGCTCCCTCTCTTGTTCCGCAGTTCTTTATTTCTCCCTTCGATCAATCTTATCTTCCACAATCACTTTTATCATAAACTGGACCTTAAATGAGGGCTGTTCTTAATAATCTACACTGTTTTTTTTATTCTATTTTGCATTTTCTATCTAATGTATGTGTTTGACTATGTTTTTTTCTCCTACTCTTGTTTCCCTTCGGTTTTTCTTGCTTTTCTTCCTTATTTTCCTTTCTTCTCTTCCTTCTTTATTTTATTTTCATCTCTATAACTCTCCTTCAGTCCTTCTCTGTTCCCTTCAATAGTATGTATGTGTTAATCTGTTTTTTTTCTCCTACTCTTGTTTCCCTTCGGTTTTCCTTCCTTTCTTTCCTTATTTTCCTTTCTTCTTTCCTTCCTTCTTTCTTTTCTTTTCATCTCTATAACTCTCCATCAGTCTTTCTCTTTTCCCTTCAAACGTATATATGTGTTTGTCTGTTTTTTTTTCTCCTGCTTTTGTTTCCCATCGCTTTTCCTTCTTTATTGTCTTTTCATCTATGTAACTCTCCTTCAGTCCTTCTCTCTTCCCTTCTCTTTCGCTTTTATCGTGCGTCAGACCTGTCTCTCTCCTCTCCCCTCCTTCGCCCGCTCCTCCTCCTCTCCGTTCCTTGGCCGGACAGGATCGTATCACGGCATTATATATTTTAAGGAAGAAATGGATCGCAGGAACGCAACACTAGGGTCAGAGGAGGGGCCGAGGAAAAGAAGGAAGGAAGGAAGGAAGGAGGGGAGGAAGGAAGAAAGCGAGGAAGATAGCATGGATTAACCGGTAGGAAGTTGAGACGGATGGAAGAGGTAAGGGAATAGGAGGAGGAGGAGGAGGAACAGGAGGAGAGGGGAGAAGCAAGTTTGGAGGAAGAAAAGTTAGGAGAAGGAAGACGGGGAAATGAAACGAAGATGGAGGGGAAGTAGTACATATTTAATCGTCGTGTTTGGGAAATGTCGAGAAAGTCTGGAAAACCATTAGATAAAGATGGAACTACAAGAACCATCACTGTTTGAATCTATATAATGCCTTAGTAAAAATGAGTTAATACGGGAACTAAAGCGAGTGACGTAGCACATAAATAATAGTTCTTGTAAATAAGGAAAAGCATGAATCAGAAACAATGAAAGCAAATCAAACACATATTTTGAGTTTCGTAATTATAAGACGATAGCGTGAGAGAGAGAGAGAGAGAGAGAGAGAGAGAGAGAGAGAGAGAGAGAGAGAGAGAGAGAGAGAGAGAGAGAGAGAGAGAATAATAGCGAGAATATATGAAGTTAGTGTGGAGAAGAGGGATGGAGAAGCTCTGATGATTTTCTCTCTCTCTCTCTCTCTGTGTGTGTGTCAGAAACACAACAATCACAACTTCACATTGCTCCACATTAAGCCATTATGTGTGTGTGTGTGTGTGTGTGTGTGTGTGTGTGTGTGTGTGTGTGTGTGTGTGTGTGTGTGCCTCTGAAGGAGAGGGGAAGGAGCGATCTCGTAAATGTTTGAGAGAGTAGGGAAATGGTTCTCTCTCTCTCTCTCTAACTAACCTCACTCCCAAGCACGTTATGGCTCCCAATTACAGTTTCTCTTCTCCTTTCTTCTTTTCTTCTCGCCCTCATTCATTTCCTGAGCGTGTGTTTAGTTCCGAGGGGGCTGTCGTGTGTGTGTGTGTGTGTGTGTGTGTGTGTGTGTGTGTGTGTGTGTGTGTGTGTGTGTGTGTGTGTGTGTGTGTTTGCTTACTGCTTATGTGTGTATATTCTTGCTTTTATGCAGAGTCAGAACGTAGAAACTTAGCTCATGAGGTTTGTTTGTATGTGTGTGTGTGTGTGTGTGTGTGTGTGTGTGTGTGTGTGTGTGTGTGTGTGTGTGTGTGTGTGTAAATGTTTGCACGGTGGCACACAAGAGGTTAAGGAGACTGACTGTACAAGAGGTCATTTTGCCTTCTTATGGTAGCTTGCTCTCCTCCCCCTACATCAATATCAACCTCCATGTGTAGCCAAGCCTTCAGCGTTTATTTTTTTCGTATAACTTCACTCCACTTAAATACTGCCCTTTGTATGTCATGTTCTTGCCTACCTCTTTCCTGGATCTGAGTGTTCATATGCAGTTTGTAATCGTTGCTGCGGGTTATAACATTTTTTTTCAGTAAGAGTGATTTATCTTTCTCTTGTTAATCCTCTTAGCCCATTTAAATGTTGTACTGGAGAGAGAGAGAGAGAGAGAGAGAGAGAGAGAGAGAGAGAGAGAGAGAGAGAGAGAGAGAGAGAGAGAGAGAGAGAGAGAGAGAGAGAGAGAGAGAGAGAGAGAGAGAGAGAGAGAGAGAGAGAGAGAGAGAGAGAGAGAGTGTTCCCTCGCTAGATTAAACATGTCGTGCATATTTTCCTTACCGAAATACGTGCTTATTTCTCTATGCGGAAGGTGCCATGACGGAGGTGATCGCTTTGTCTATAGAGGGTCGTGCTTGGTTCTCAGCACAATATATGGTAAAATTCTGGGAAGCTTTGTGAGGTGCAGAGTGACAGGCACGGACTGAAAGTGGTGAGAAGCTTGGTGGCGGTGGCTGAGAGGTCTGCGTACGTCTACGGTGTTCTGGAGGATCCGGGTTCAAGTTCCATATTTTTAAACATTTCTGCGCCCAAGAACACGTAATTTACTAGTCTTTCGTGGGAGTTTACGGCTTTTCCAGGGGTACTTTTATGACCCTGGTGGTAGTCTGAGCCTTCTTCTGTACTGTGAACCTAAAAGAACACTCATTAGAACTCGATTAACCTCCTTTTTGGCCTTTGGAAATGGTGTGTGTGAGGGGTGGGAGCATCTGACAATACCAACCCAAGTCCCGCCCTCCGCTACAAGATGACAATTTTAAGTCATCGCTGAGTGGCCCAAGATTACCCACATGCTGTCCTGAAGACCACTTATCAACGTTGGCTCCAGATAAACTCTCTACAGCGGGTTAAAAAGCATGAACCAAGCAAGATGGCGCTACTATAAAACGCTTGCCTGCGCGATTACTGGCTGGGGCCCACCATCAGGACCCATCAAGATAGCCTTTAGGCGCTATATGCCGAGCGTAAAAACATCCCTTTTGATGCTAGTAAGAAGTGCTGCTCTCCGTGTGTCAGTGGGGATCCTGATTATATGTTGTGAACCGCAGAGGGAAAGGAACTGAATTGAGAGAGGAATGCTGATAGAAAGTGCTACCGAGCCTAAAACGTTTACCCTGCCTTTAACTTTCTAACAGGTGGGACGTATCAAACTCCTTGTGGACAATAAACAAGAACTCTGCCAGGAGGGTTGAGCTCCACCTCACTTCCTTTAGAAAGACAAACTTTACAGATAAATGTTGACGTGCCTGGCTCGCAGGTTTTAATTTGAATGAAGAAAATGCTGGGCACTCTCTGGTACATCTGCATCCTATACACCTTCCTCTGGCCACAGCCTTGTTTGTTATGACTTATAATTAGTTTTCTTCTTCTTCTTCGTTTTCTTCTTTTTTCTCTTTTTCTTCTTTTTCTTCTTTTCATTTCTTTTTCTTTTTTTTCTTTCTTTCTTCTTCTTCTTCTTCTTTTCTCTTCTTTCTGTTAGTGTTATAATTTTATTGCTACTACTACTACTACTACTACTACTACACCACTATTACGAAAACAAAACCAATTCGCAGTGTTCTTGTTACCGCTCCCGTCCCCGTCCCCGCCCCCGCCGCCGCCGCCGCCGCCGTTACCACCGCCATCATCATTACCGGTCGTGTCGCTTCTCGGAACAGCCGCACCAGTAACACTAAAAGTACACGCGTGTCAAATATGTGCGCGCGTGTTTTATTTCCGCTAATGCACTCCGGCGGCACCCATTCGTGATTATTCTGATGCAAATTTCGGTGTGTTTGTTGACCTCGTCGCTCGGCGGGATGAAAAACCTTTGGGCCAACTTTTTTTCAGATATCAGAACTTCGATAAGGAATATATGATCGGCCGGCATCTGATGAGTGGCCACAGTTAATGAGATGTCACGGCCAGGGTTCGGGTTAATTAGAAGCCGATCAATCACTTCAGAGTTTGGATTGAGCGGCCGCTTCGGGATATTATACACAGGTCACTGAAAGAGGCATCGCTGGCGGACCCGTGAGAAGCCCGGGCAAAAGTCTCCCTTTGTGCGCCCGTCAGTCTGTGGATGAGCTAGGATGAAGGGCAGGGTGAGAGGAAGTGAAGGGGGTAGGTGGGGAAGGAAAGAATGGGTACGAAGAAGGAATTAGGGGATGGGAGAGGAAAAAGAGGACGGGGAGGAAGAAAGGGACGGGAAAGAAAGAAGGGAACGATGAAGGGAGAAGGTAATGGAAAGAAAAAGGCTTCCTCTTTTTTCCGAAGTGTTCTGCTAAGGGAAAACTGCTTACTTCTCCGTTTATATTTTGTCTGCAATATTTTTAGAAGTGTACTGCGTCCTCACTTTCAAGGAATACCAAGAGACAAAACGTCGTCCAGAGCGCTTGGCAACATCATCTCATCCAACCGCTCCGGAAACAACAGACAGATTCAAACCAATATTCACTAAAGTATAAAAACAAGAAAAAACCTGCAAATTAGCGTCACATCTCCAGGGACGTTATGCCCCCGACGGACCCCAATATGCACTTCGGTCACCACGAGGAGGCGCTGCTGTCCTCGCGCCCCGCTACTTTACACCCAAAATTTGCATTGTGTCCACCATCACTGCGCGGGGAAGGAGCGTGGCCACTGGCTGCTCCCACCTCGCCCGGCCGTGAGGAAAGGAGTCTCATTTTACCGCAGCGTCCACGGCACATCGAGGCGCCCCTTGTACCTGACTACCTCCCGCATGGTGTTTTCAAGGCCGGTGGGAAGAATGTGTTGGGTGGGAGGAGGGAGAGAGGGCGCTTGGAAGGACGAGGCGCAGTATTAAGAATCCATGTGAGGGAAGACTCGTAGGAAAAATAGGAAAATAAGAGAAAACTTGAGATTTGAGGAGAAAGAAATTAAGGTAGGAGAGGGATAAGGTGCAGCATTTAGCGTTCATATGAGGGAAGAGTCCACGGGAGAAAAGGAATGAGAGAGAAAAACATAAACATTGAGGAGAAAGGAGACGAGGGTAGGAGAGTTATGTGTTTGTTTAGCTAGTTAAGGATAGACGTACAGTAAGATGAGGTGCAGTATTAGCGTTTATATGAGGGAAGAGTCCTCGAGAGAAAAGGAACGAGAGAGAAAAACATAAACAATTAAGGAGAAAAGAGACGAGGGTAGGAGACTTATATGTTTGTTTAGTTAGTTAAGGATAGACGTACAGTAAGATGAGGTGCAGTATTAGCGTTTATATGAGGGAAGAGTCCTCGAGAGAAAAGGAACGAGAGAGAAAACATAAACATTGAAGAGAAAAGAGACGAGGGCATGAGACTTATATGTTTGTTTAGTTAGTTAATGATAGACGTACAGTAAAATTAAGTGCAGTATTAAGCGCTTTTGGGGTGTAGAGAAAGCATAAAGGGAATAGGACAAACAAGAAGGAAAGCCTCACAATATACTGTAAAGGAAGGAAATGTAAATAGGGGAAATATGGATACAGGGAAAGAGATACAGGGAAGGAAAGAGGACGAAAGAAAGGAAAACTAGGCAAATATAGAGAACAAGGCTAATGAGAGAGAGAGAGAGAGAGAGAGAGAGAGAGAGAGAGAGAGAGAGAGAGAGAGAGAGAGAGAGAGAGAGAGAGAGAGAGATAGAGAGAGAGATATAGATAGAGAGAGAGAGAGAGAGAGAGAGAGAGAGAGAGAGAGAGAGAGAGAGAGAGAGAGAGAGAGAGAGAGAGAGAGAGAGAGGAGGTGGGTTAAGTAAGTAAAGAAAGAACGAAATAAGGAAAGAAAGAAAGGAAGAAAGAAAGGGGGAGGAAAAAAAGAGAGAGAGAGAGAGAGAGAGAGAGAGAGAGAGAGAGAGAGAGAGAGAGAGAGAGAGAGAGAGAGAGAGAGAGAGAGAGAGAGAGAGAGAGAGAGAGAGAGAGAGAGAGAGAGAGAGAGAGAGAGAGAGAGAAAGTTGTTCAAGAAGGGCAAAGTAATTCTCTCATCTCATTAACTCGGCGTCTTGATGGTTCTCTGTGCAATTGTAAAGAATATTAATTGATATCCGGATAGAGTTCCGGCGTTAGCGACAAAACACCTAATTAACGAGACCCCTTTTGTAATCTCCTAAGGAAAAGAGACGCATTCATTTATACTTCCGCTCCTTCCTACTCCCTTTACCCCCCCCCCACCCTTCACTTTGCTCCCTTCTCCCCCTACGCCCTATGCCTCCTCTCCCTCCCAGGCCTTCCCTTCCCCTATCCCCGGCGTCTTCCTTCCCCCCTCTCCCTCTCTATCCAACCCAAATATGTCTCAGGCGTTCCTTTCCCTATCCCCGGCTGCGTCCTCCTCCAATACTGCCGCGGAGGTGAATAAAATGGAATAAAATTAGCAAAGTTTGGTCACACGAACGTAATCTTAGCGAGCTTATGCGCCTAATCGAGAGACCCAGAGAGAGAGCGAGAGAGGGGGAGGGAGGGAGAGGAGGCGAGGAAGGGTGGGAGGAAAAAGAGGTAGGAGAAAACGGGGAAGGAAGGAAGGAAGGAAGTAAGGGAGGAGGGTTGAGAGCTGGAAGGGATATAAACTAGGGATGTGGAAGAAAATAGTTTGTAAAGAAGTGAAGAACAAAGGGAGAGAAAGTAAAAAGAGAGGAAAGGAAGGGAGGAAGGAGTGAACCGAGAGAGAGAGAGAGAGAGAGAGAGAGAGAGAGAGAGAGAGAGAGAGAGAGAGAGAGAGAGAGAGAGAGAGAGAGAGAGAGAGAGAGAGAGAGAGAGAGAGAGAGAGAGAGAGAGAGAGAGAGAGAGAGAGAGAGAGAGAGAGAGAGAGGGGGCGTTAAGAATGTAAAGAAAGAACGAAATAAGGAATGAAAGAAAGAAGAAGAAAAGAAAGAAAGAAAAGAGAGGAAAGGAAGAGAGGAGAGAGAGAGAGAGAGAGAGAGAGAGAGAGAGAGAGAGAGAGAGAGAGAGAGAGAGAGAGAGAGAGAGAGAGAGAGAGAGAGAGAGAGAGAGAGAGAGAGAGAGAGAGAGAGAGAGAGAGAGAGAGAGAGAGAGAGAGAGAGAGAGAGAGAGAGAGAGAGAGAGGGAGAGAGAGGAAAGGAAGGAAAGAAAGAAGAGGAAGGAAGATCGTAGACAAAAAGGAAGGAAGGAAGGAGAGAGAAAGGATAGAGGGAAAGAAGAGAATGGTGGTAGAGGGAGAGGGGAAAGGAAGAAAAAAAAGGGAAGGAAAAGAAAGTAGAAAATGGAGGAGAAAAAAGAGGAATAGGTGGAGGGAATAAGAGGATGGATGGAGGAGAGGAAGGTAAGGAAAAGTAACGAAAAAGTAAGATGAGTGGAGGAGGAGAAGAAGAAGAAGGGGAAGAGGGAGGAAAGGAGAAAGAGAAGGAGGAGGAGGAGCAGGAACAGGAGGAAGAAGGGGAAGAGGAGAAAAAGGAGGAGAAGGAGGAGGAAGAGGCAGAGGAGGAGAAGGAGGACGAAGAGGGAGAGGAGGAGAAGAAGGGGAAAAAGGAGTAAGAGTAGAAGAGGAAGGAAAGGAGAAAGAGAAGGAGGAGGAGGAGGAGGAACAGTTTGAAGAAGGAGAAGAAGAAAAGAAGGAGGAGGAGGGGGAACAGGCAGAAGAGGAGAAGGACGAAGAGGGAGAGGAGGAGGAGGAGAAACAAGCAGAAGAGGAGGAGGAGGAGGAGCAGGAACAGGAGGAAGAAGAAGAAGAGGAAAAGAAGGAGGAGGAAGAGGAACAGGCAGAAGTGGAGGAGGAGGAGCAGGAACAGGAGGAAGAAGAGGAAGAGGAAAAGAAGGAGGAGGAGGAGGAGGAACAGGCAGAAGAGGAGGAGGACGAAGAGGGAGATTAGAAGGAGAAGAAGGGAAAGGAAAAGGAGAAGGAGAAGGAGGAGGAGGAGAAGGAACAGGAGGAAGAAGGAAAAGAGGAAAAGAAGGAAACATGGAAACATGGAAACATGGAAATGCAGGCAACAGAAAGCCTATTGGCTCATTACGAGGTCGCCCGCTTGGGTGATTTAATCTGCTCGATCGCCACTTGGGGCTTGGTGAGCAGATGAAAGCACCTCGATATTGAGGAGCAGATGGAAGCCCCTCGTTATTCAGTTTACTCCCGACGCAGCGAAATGACGGTCGATTCTATATTTGAAGGAGTTGATGGTATTCGCATTCACTACTTCTGAGGGAAGATTGTTCCAGTGGCGGATGACTCGGTTTGAAAAGAAACTCCTTCCAATGTCTGTGTTACATCGACTCGACTGAATGGGTAAACCGTTATTTCTAGTTCTTGAGTTGGTTTGCAGTTCAAAGAATTTGGAGTAATCGACGTTATTGAAATTTTTAAGATACTAGAAGACTTGAATCATATCCCCTCGTAGACGTCTTTTCTCCAATGTAAAGAGATTGAGTCGCTTGAGTCGTTCCTCGTACGGTTGAGCCCTGAAGGTTGGAATCATCTTTGTGGCGCGTCGTTGAATCCTTTCCAGTAGAGCAATGTCCTTTCTGTAATTGGGAGACCAGAACTGCACTGCATACTCTAGGTGCGGTCTTACCATGGAATTATACAAGGATAGCATCACGTCTGGTGTTTTACACTCGAAGTTCCTCGCTATGAACCCGAGCATAATGTTGGCCTTGTTGTATGCTTTATTACAGTGCTTCGCGTGTTTCAGGTCACTGCTGATCGTGACTCCACGCTCCGTGTCCTCCTGCATCGCGTGCAGAGGTCTCCCATTCATGATGTATGTATGGTGACTATTTTGGGACCCAATGTGCATGACTTTGCATTTGTCAACATTAAAAGACATTTGCCATTTTTCCGACCATTCGATAATGTGATTGAGGTCTTTCTGAATGATTTCGCAGTCGGTCTTTGTGAGGGCATCTCCACCCACCTTGGTGTCATCTGCAAATTTCGATATTGTGGATTTCAGTCCTGATTCTAGGTCATTGATATATATGATAAAGAGGATGGGTCCCAGCACTGACCCTTGAGGCACTCCACTAGTGACTGGAAGCCAATCGGAAGGCTGTCCGTTGAGTAGTACTCGTTGTTTTCTGTCGGTGAGCCAATCTCTTATCCACGCGATCAGATTGGCTCCGATGCCCGCCGAGTGCAGTTTCTTAAGGAGTCGCTCGTGCGGTACCTTGTCGAAGGCTTTCTGAAAGTCCAGGTATATAACATCACTGGGAATGTGGGCATCCCAGTTCTTATATATACCTTGGAAGAAGTCTAATAAATTCGTTAGGCAGGAGCGCTTGTTTCTGGAGGAGAAGGAGGAGGAACAGGCAGAAGAGGAGGAGGACGAAAAGGGAGATTAGAAGGAGAAGAAGGGAAAGGAAAAGGAGAAAGAGAAGGAGGAGGAGGAGGAGGAACAGGAGGAAGAAGGGAAAGAGGAAAAGAAGGAGGAGAAGGAGGAGGAACAGGCAGAGGAGGAGGAGGACGAAGAGGGGGAGGAGAGGAGGAAGGGTGTGAGTGCAGAAGCTAATCAATCAATGTACACAATTTTTTTTTCACACCTTTATGGAAGATTAAAATCACCTTCCATTAAGCTAATTACTTCGCCTACAGGTGGACGCTGACCCAGGTGATGGTGGTGGTGGTGGCGTTGTTGTTGATGGTGTTGGTGGTAGTGGTGGTGGGGATGGTTGTGGTAATGGTGTTGGTGGTAGTGATGATGATGGTGTTGGTGGTGATAGTGGTGGTGGTGGTGGTGACTAGGATGGCGGTGTAATATTATAATAATGACATAATAATAAGTCGACATTCAGGCTCCCAAAGTTTCCTGGCGGGAGGTTCTTGACACAATGGTTCATTCTCAAAACTAATTAATGTTTGCGTAATTTTGCTCATAATTATAAGAACTTTTGATAAGGAATGGTGGCAGGGGAGAGAGAGAGAGAGAGAGAGAGAGAGAGAGATGAACGGATTTGAATGATATACCTAAAAAGTAAATAGGTAAATAAGTGGATTCATGTTTGCATAATGAATAAGTGAAAGGGTCATACCAGGTCAGGTACACACACACACACACACACACACACACACACACACACACACACACACACACACACACACACACACACACACAGAAAGTAGTGTGTGTGTGTGTGTGTGTGTGTGTGTGTTTCTTTATATACTATGTGCTCTCTCTCTCTCTCTCAACACAATCTCGGATTCAGAAACTCAAATAGAGATCACAATTTTTCAACGGAAACGCTTTTCTTTGCGTCCTAATGTGATGCAATTTCACTTCCATATCACGATTCAGTAACCTCCCTTCTTCCTCCTCCAGCTCCTCTTCCTCCTCCTCTTCCTCCTCCTCCTCCTCCTCCTCCTCCTCCTCCTCCTCCTCCTCCTCCTTTTCTCTTTCTTCTGTTTCTTCATCATCATCTTTTTTCTTCTCTATCTTCTTGTTTTTCTTTACTTTCTCCATTACCTTATCGTTGTCATTTCCTTTCTCCTCTTCTTCTCCTGCTCCTCCTTTTCATTCCTTTATTTCTCCTCCTCTTCTTCCTCCTTCTCCCTGTGTTCCGTTCCTCCTCCCTTTCTCTCTCGGTCGAACTTTCTCCCTCTTTCTCCCTCCTACTATTCCTCCTCCTCCTCCTTTTCTTCATCAACCTTTCTCCTTCCTCCTCGGTTTTGTTCCTCCTCCTTCCTTTTTTCTCCTTTCCTTACTCCTCCTCCTCCTTCTCCTTCTACCTCTGTTCCTCCTGCTTCTTCTCCCGCTGCGAAAAAAGGAGGTCGTAACCGGGGAACGAAGGTTTATCGTACACCCAAAACGGAAGCGATGCGAAGGTTCCCTGTTCCCTCCACGCCGAAGAAGGTACTGCCGCGCCTCCTCCTCCTCCTCCTCCTCCTCCTCCTCCTCTTCCTCTTCCTCTTCCCTCAGCCTCAGGTGGTTGCACGTCGCCGGCAGTTGAGTCTAATTCCTTCCCGTGACTTGTTGGGAGACTCGCTTATCTCACCTAAAATGAGGGAGGTGGAGGGAGGAGGAGGAATGGGAGTAGGAGGAGGAGGAGGAATAGGGATGAAAGGAAGGAGAAGAAAGGTGTGCAGTGGGAAAGATGGTGCGTAAAGAGGAAGAGGAAGAAGAGGTGAGCTAAGAAGAGGAGGAGGAGGAGGAGGAGGTGGATAAGGAAAGTGAAGTGCTGATAAAAGAGAAAAACAGGAAGATTCGTAAGTGAGGAAGAGGAAGAGGAAGAGGAAGAGGGTAAGGAAAGTTTGAGGTTAAAAGTACCTACGAGGGAATCAGGAATCAAGTAAGAAGGAGGTTGGGGAAACTTTCCGTTGGTACAAGAAGGGGCTGAGGGAGGCACCGAGGAGGAAAAAGTGGTTGAGGAAACGAGGAGGAAGAAGGGGGAGAGAGTGTCTTGGGGATAAAAAGATGAACGAGGAGGAAAATCTGACGATGAGGAAGGATAAGAGTGTGGAGGAAACTTTGCGTCGATAGAAGGAGGAAGTGAGGGAGGCGCCGAGGGGAAAAAAGGGAAAAATGAACGAGATATAAGATGGGGAAGAGACTGTTTTGGGGAGAAAAAAATGGATGAGGGAGAAAATCTGACGATGAGGAAGAATTGACGTTCCGAGGAGGTGGAGTGTGGAGAAGAGGTTATGGTGGGTATGCTCAGACATAAGAACGTAAGGAGTCTGCAGGAGAGGCCACTGGATATGGACAAGGCAGCTCCTGTGAACCTAATCCCACTGTGACTATTGCGTTGGCACTCACAACATGACTGCCAAGCCTGTTCCACTCATCTACCACTCTCATGGTAAACCAAATTTTGCCTATGTCCTTGTTGAATCTGAACTTATCCAGTTTAAACCCATTAGTACGTGTCCTACCGGGTTCTCTTTCTACATGTCCTACCCGGTTCTCTTACCATCAGAATCGTATTAATATTCCCATTATTAAAGCCCTTCCTCCAAGAGTCTTCCGCCTCTCACATCAACTATTTCTAATGGCCAGAAAGGAGATTAATCAGGTTTTAATGAGTGTTCTTTTAAGTTCATGATGCAGAAGATTGCTCACACTACCACCAGGGCAATACAACTAACCCTAGACAAGCCCAGAACTTCTACGAAAGCCTTGTCAAATAATGAGTGTTCTTTTAGGTTCTTGGTACCGAAGAATGGTCAAACTACCACGAGAATCATAAAAGTACTCCTGGAAATGCCCAGAACTTCTACGAAAGCCTTGTCAAATAATGAGTGTTCTTTTAGGTTCATAGTACCGAAGAAGGGTCATACTGCCACCAGAACCATAAAACTACTCCTAGAAATGCCCAAAACTTCTATGAAAGCCTTGTCAAATAATGAGAGTTCTTTTAGGTTCTTGGTACCGAAGAAGGGTCATACTAAGACCAGACCCATAAAACTCCTCCCAAAAATGCCCAGAACTCCTATGAAAGCCTTGTCAAATATGTGTAGCTACTTGGGGTCCGATCTGTTTGAGAATGCGACCCTGTTTTCTTTTTTATTAACGAAAGTAAAATCGGGAACTCTCTTGATCGCTCCCTCGAGGAAAGAGTCGTCGGGTGATCAAACTCTTCAGGCGATGTCCCGGAGCTGTTCCCTCGGGTGTTATTTTCTCCTTTGTTCCCCGTCGTGCCGAAATGTATACGAGAATATGATTTTATCTCAAAGTGGTAATAAATTAGCGTGCATATTGAATTATCTCTGGCTTTGTGTGTGTGTGTGTGTGTGTGTGTGTGTGTGTGTGTGTGTGTGTGTGTGTGTGTGTGTGTGTGTGTGTGTGTAGGTAATGGTATATACCTTAATCTAATCCTCACTGTATTGTTCTGAACTGACACTAAAATGCATGATTATGGAAAGGATAAATAACACAAAATAAACAGAAAATAACAGAAGACCAATAGTAAATAACAAAAAAATAAACGGTAAATAACAAAGAAACGGTAAATACAAAAAAAGTAACAAAGTAAGAAACACAAAAACACAAAATAACACAAAACAAACGATAAAAATAAAAGCAAATCACAATAAATAAACAGTAAATAAAATAAACAAGAAACACAAAAAAACACAAATAATACAAATAACACAAAACAAACCGGTCAGAAACACAAAACAAACCAGTCAGAAACACAAAACAAACCGGTCAGAAACACAAAACAAACCAGTCAGAAACACAAAACAAACCAGTCAGAAACACAAAACAAACCAGTCAGAAACACAAAACAAACCAGTCAGAAACACAAAACAAACCAGTCAGAAACTCGAAACAAACCAGTCAGAAGCACAAAACAAACCAGTCAGAAACACAAAACAAACCAGTCAGAAACACGAAACAAACCAGTCAGAAGCACAAAACAAACCAGTCAGAAACACAAAACAAACCAGTCAGAAGCACAAAACAAACCAGTCAGAAACACGAAACACACCTGTCAGAAACACAAAACAAACCAGTCAGAAACACGAAACAAACCAGTCAGAAACACAAAACAAACCAGTCGGAAACACGAAACAAACCAGTCAGAAACACGAAACAAACCAGTCAGAAACACGAAACAAACCAGTCAGAAACACGAAACAAACCAGTCAGAAACACAAAACAAACCAGTCAGAAACACAAACAAACCAGTCAGAAACACAAAACAAACCAGTCAGAAACACAAAACAAACCAGTCAGAAACACAAAACAAACCAGTCAGAAACACAAACAAACCAGTCAGAAACACAAAACAAACCAGTCAGAAACACAAACAAACCAGTCAGAAACACAAAACAAACCAGTCAGAAACACAAAACAACCCAGTCAGAAACACAAAACAAACCAGTCAGAAACACAAAACAAACCAGTCAGAAACACAAAACAAACCAGTCAGAAACACAAAACAAACCAGTCAGAAACACAAAACAAACCAGTCAGAAACACGAAACAAACCAGTCAGAAACACAAAACAAACCAGTCAGAAACACAAACAAACCAGTCAGAAACACAAAACAAACCAGTCAGAAACACAAAACAAACCAGTCAGAAACACAAAACAAACCAATCAGAAACACAAAACAAATCAGTCAGAAACACAAAACAAACCTGTCAGAAACACAAAACAAACCTGTCAGAAACACAAAACAAACCAGTCAGAAACACGAAACAAACCAGTCAGAAACACAAAACAAACCGGTCAGAAACACAAAACAAACCAGTCAGAAACACAAACAAACCAGTCAGAAACACAAAACAAACCAGTCAGAAACACAAAACAAACCGGTCAGAAACACAAAACAAACCAGTCAGAAACACGAAACAAACCAGTCAGAAACACAAAACAAACCAGTCAGAAACACAAAACAAACCAGTCAGAAACACAAAACAAACCAGTCAGAAACACAAAACAAACCAGTCAGAAACACAAAACAAACCAGTCAGAAACACAAAACAAACCAGTCAGAAACACGAAACAAACCAGTCAGAAACACAAAACAAACCAGTCAGAAACACGAAACAAACCAGTCAGAAACACGAAACAAACCAGTCAGAAACACAAAACAAACCAGTCAGAAACACGAAACAAACCAGTCAGAAACACAAAACAAACCAGTCAGAAACACAAAACAAATCAGTCAGCAACACAAAACAAACCAATCAGAAACACAAAACAATTCAGTCAGAAACGCAAAACAAACCTGTCAGAAACACGAAACAAACCAGTCAGAAACACAAAACAAACCAGTCAGAAACACGAAACAAACCAGTCAGAAACACAAAACAAACCGGCCAGAAACACAAAACAAACCAGTCAGAAACACAAACAAACCAGTCAGAAACACAAAACAAACCAGTCAGAAACACGAAACAAACCAGTCAGAAACACGAAACAAACCAGTCAGAAACACAAAACAAACCAGTCAGAAACACGAAACAAACCAGTCAGAAACACAAAACAAACCAGTCAGAGACACAAAACAAACCAGTCAGAAACACAAAACAAACCAATCAGAAACACAAAACAAATCAGTCAGAAACACAAAACAAACCTGTCAGAAACACGAAACAAACCAGTCAGAAACACAAAACAAACCAGTCAGAAACACGAAACAAACCAGTCAGAAACACAAAGCAAACCGGTCAGAAACAAAACAAACCAGTCAGAAACACAAAACAAACCAGTCAGAAACACAAAACAAACCAGTCAGAAACACAAAACAAACCAGTCAGAAACACAAAACAAACCAGTCAGAAACACGAAACAAACCAGTCAGAAACACGAAACAAACCGGTCAGAAACACAAAACAAACCGGTCAGAAACACAAAACAAGCCAGTCAGAAACACAAAACAAACCAGTCAGAAACACAAAACAAACCGGTCAGAAACATGAAACAAACCAGTCAGAACCACAAAACAAACCGGTCAGAAACACAAAACAAACCAGTCAGAAGCACAAAACAAACCCGCAAACAACCCAAGCCCAAACCACCGTCCTCTTCGTTCTTGTGTCCTGAAGCGTCTCCTCCACCTCACTAAATTTGGGTCGCGTCAGTCCGCCCCTTCACCGCGCCGCGCTTACAGGCCGCCCCCGCTCCGCCTTCCAGCTTGTCACGGCTTACCTTCCCAGATTTCCCCAGGTAGCCATTTATCGACCAACTCGTTAAGGAGGATGAACGCCTGGCTGGTGGCTGCACGTTGTCTTCCCCGCCAGTCAGCCACCCAGTCAGCCAGTCAGCCATGCCCCCCCCCCCTTCCCCCCCCCCTCCCCCCTCTCTAGCTGGTGCCCGTGGATTGGTAGTTAGCGTGCCAGAAGTGCCAGCCGCGGTACCGCCAAGCTGGGATATTAACACACACACACACACACACACACACACACACACGCACACATACGGTTATTCTCACATGGCGTTTGAGTTTGTTTATCTATCGAATGTTTTTCTTCGATTCTGAGAGCAGCGACTTTTTTATTTATTTATTTATTTATTCGTGCGAGACTTTCTTTGGTGATACTCTAGCATACATACATAAATTCACACACACACACACACACACACACACACACACACACACACACACGGATTCACACTCTCCAATATGTCTTCAACGCTTCCTCTCTCACTCACTCAGCATACACATACATACTTATATAAAGCATTCTCTCTCTCTCTCTCTCTCTCTCTCTCTCTCTCTCTCTCGTCCTCGCCGGAGTTTGGAGGTAAATTACAGGTGAGAGCGGGATCGGAAACGGACCGAGAAAGTTTGCCGGCAATTGCGTTAAGGAGCGAAAAATGCGACAAGGACTGGTGAGCTCCGTCTTTGATTGGCAAACTTTACGGAAATGGATCGAGAGGCGCCGCGCAGAGCCGGGAGGAAGGGGGTAAAGTATTCCATTCACCAATTGCTCGGGTTGTTCGGTGGTGAGGTAGGGGTGAACTTCATGCCGCGGAGGTTGCTGCTGGAGAAGGGGTCTCGTGGGGTCTCCAGGAGTGTTTGTTGGTACCGTAGATGGATGGGGCTTAGGTTCCCGGGGGATGGACGGGCAAGTGGCTGAGTGGTGTGGGGAGAAGGAGGGGATCTACTTGTATTCAGCTTAGGCTTAATGGCCAGTTATATGTGCCCCAGCTTTGTGTGTTTGTAGGTAAATGCGGCTTCTTAGGTTCGTAGAGGACGGTTCCGGGAGAGAGTGGCTGTGTGGTGTGAGGATAATGAGATCTACTTGTATTCAGCTTAGGATTAATGGGCAGTCATGCGTTCCCAGCTTTGTGTGTTTGTAGGTGAATGCGGCTTCTTCGGTTCGTAGAGGATGGCTCCGGGAGAGAGTGGCTGTCTTGTGTGGGGAGGAGAATGAGATATATTTGTACTCAACTTTGGCGTAATGGACAGCTTTGTGTTTTGGTTGTAGATGAATTGGGCTTGAGTTCGTAGGTAATGAGGATATTCACCTAGTTTCTTTTTTCTCTAACTTATTTTGAGATGGAGACAAGCCTTTCCTCCATGTAACTTGAAGACCCCTGCTATTTTCCCATCTTAATTTTTTTCTTTTATTTCGCCTCATCCTCATATTTTCTTACATCCTTCCTGGTCCTTAAATTCAGCCTTACGACCTCTTTAATCATCTTCAATGCTTTCTCATTACCACTTTATATTTTCCTTCCTAATTTTTCTCATATTTCTTCTTTTTCATCCTCATATTTCCTTCCTCATTTTTCTCATATTTCTTCTTTTTCCTTCTCATATTTCTTTACGTTCTTTCTGGTTTTTAAATTCAGCCTTACGACCTCTTCAACCATCTTCAAAGCCGTCTCATCATTCTCATATATTTTCCTTCCTCATTTTTGTCATATTTCTTTTTCCTTCTCATATTTCCTTTCATCCTTCCCGGTCTTTAAATTCAGCCTTACTACCACCTCAACCATCTTCAAGGCCCTCCCATCACCACTGTCCGCCTCTGCACCACCACCACCACCACCACCGAGGGCTTGACGTACGCCAGCATAACTTCCCTTCGCTCGTGGCTCTTGTGACTAACTTGCCTCATCTTACTGACGTCTGGCGAGCCGCTCTCCATCCACTCCCCGCGGCGTGGCGAACCTCATGTCGGTTTTTATTAATTCCAAGGACGAGAAGGGAGGTTGGAGAGAGGGAGGGAGAGAAGGAAGGTAGGAGAGAGGGAGGGAGAGAAGGAAGTTAGGAGAGAGGGAGGGAGGGAGAGAAGGAGGGTAGGAGAGAGGGAGGGAGAGAAGGAAGTTAGGAGAGGGAGGGAGGGAGAGAAGGAGGGTAGGAGAGAGGGAGGGAGGAAGAGAAGGAAGGTAGGAGAGAGGGAGGGAGGAAGAGGAGGAAGGTAGGAGAGAGGGAGGAAAGAAGAGGAGGAAGGTAGGAGAGAGGGAGGGAGGAAGAGGAGGAAGGTAGGAGAGAGGGAGGGAGGGAGGGAGAAAAGGAAGGTAGGAGAGAGGGAGGGAGGGAGGGAGAGAAGGAAGTTAGGAGAGAGAAGGGAGGGAGAGAAGGAGGGTAGGAGAGAGGAAGGGAGGGAGAGAAGGAAATATGGAAACATGGAAGTGCAGGCAACAGATAGTCAAACTCATTACGAGGTTGCCCGCTCTGGTGATTTGATCTGCCCGACAGTCACTTGGTGCCCGCAGAGCAGATGAAAGCACTTCGGTATTCAATTTACTCCTGTCGCAATGAAATGACGGCCGATTCGATTTTTAAAGGAGTTGATGGTATTCGCATTTACTACTTCTGAGGGCAGATTATGGCAATGGCGGATGACTCGGTCTGAGAGGAAAATCCTGCCAATATCTGTACTACACCGCCTTGCTGGAATATGTAGACCGTTGTTTCTAGTTCTTAATTAAGTTGGACTGTATCTCAAAAAACTTGGAGTGGTTGACATTGCTGAAGTAGGTAGGAGGGAGGGAGGGAGAGACGAAGGAAGGGAGATAAGGGGAGTAGGAGAGAGGGAAGGAGTTTGAAAGGGAATGGAAGTATGAAAGGTGGGAATGAGGGAGGGATGGAATGGTGGGTGTAGAAAATAGATAAGGAGGGGGTAGGAGTGAGGTAGATAGAGAGGGAAAGTGGATGAAGAATGGGTAAGGGGGAGAGTAAGGAAAGGGGAGAAGGGTAAATGTAGAAGGGAGACTGGTAGGCATTGAGGGAGGGAAGGAGGGAGGGTCGGGTACAGAAGGGTTTTACGATACCATTTATTTTCTATCAGTAGCGAGGAAGAGGTTTTCAGGGTGTTAAGTCTGATGATTCTTCTTTCAGTTAGGAGGAAGAGGAGGAGGAGGAGGAGGAGGAGGAGGAGGCAAAGAGAGAAAAATATCATTCCTGCCTCCTACACACACAATAAGGGGAGAGTGTCCTTGATATTTTCCCTGGTAGGCTTCACTTGCGTCACAGTTGTTCCAGACGCGGCCAGGGTGTTACATGTCCAAGGGTAGGTGTGAAAGTCGTGTCTTGTAAGGGCGTGGCGTGTGAGGCAGAGAGGCGAAGTGGGAGGAAAGAGGATGAAAGACGCGTGGGGAATATTTGATGAGGCAAACTTGTTCAGAAATGTTCGTATGGTAACCAATGGCATTAATTATTCATTGCGAAATACAGGTAGGAAAGTATGTGAATGGACAGATACATGGTTAGATAGGTAGATGGATGGATGGATGTAGATACTATGGATAGATGTATAGATAGATAGATAAATAGAAATAGATATGTATTAATGGGTGATAGATGAGTTATAGATGCAAAGGTAAATAACAAGGAAAGGGAACGTGCAGACCACAGTTAATATAAGATAGAAAATGATGATGTATTGACTGGAGATGAGTAAATGACCAGAGAAATCGAAGTATAGATAAAAGGTAAATTATAAGGATTGGGAACCTACACACAATTATAATCGAATGCTCCTCTCGCGCTCTAATACCGAGGCAAAGAACTAGGCGTGAGCGGGGCCATGAATACATTTTCCCAAGTGCTGGTGCGGCGGGGTGGATGAGCGAGGAGCAAGCCAGCCAGCCAGCCAACCACGACCCATTTCCAAGTCAATGTTACTTGGAAAACAAAAATATAGCTTCGTCCATTAATACCACCACTTTCACCACCAAAACTAACACCGACTTCCACTACCACCACAACCACCGTCACTACCAACATCAACACCGACCTTCACTACCGCTGTCACTATCACCAACAACCTTCACCATCACTATATAGTAACCTTCACCACTAACATCACCACAACCACCACCATCATAACCACCACCACCACCAACAGCAACTACAACAACAACATCAATTACTTCGCTGCCACCACCAACATCACCACCACTACCACCATCCCCCCACCTCCACCACCACCACCACCACCAAATTGAGTAAAGTCAGCGGAATTTCAGCTTTCCACACGTAACATTAAACCACTTAACACGAAGCGAAAAACGAAGTGGAATTAACCGAGAACGAAATAAAGTAAAGGAAAGAAAAAAAGGTGAGAGAAAAAAAAATCAGTACAGTATCTGCTTTTCGCTCCCTCGTGAATAAACATTTGGGGATAAAATATTAAAGTGAGTCCTTGGTAACGTAGAGAGAGGGAGAGGGAGAGGAAGAGGGAGGGGGTGAGTGGGAATAGGGAGGGGGAATAGGGAGGTGAAAAAGAGAATAGGAAGGGGAAGAGGAGAGGAAGAGGGAGGAAGAGGGAGGAGGGGAAGAGGAGGGGAAGAGGAGGAGAGAGGGAGAAGGAAGAGGGAGAGGGAAGAGGGAGGGGGAATAGGGAGGGAGGAATAGGGAGGGAGGACTCGGGCGGGAGAGCGAGGGAGAGAGAGAGAGAGAGAGAGAGAGAGAGAGAGAGAGAGAGAGAGAGAGAGAGAGAGAGAGAGAGAGAGAGAGAGAGAGAGAGAGAGAGAGAACAATTAGAACACAGAAATATACAAACCAGACAAACAGGAACAGACAGATAAAGAGACAGACAGACACTGAGCATATTACCAAACAGACAGACAGGTACAAATCATAATGAATATATTAGCGCCACACCTCCAGGGCGGCGATAATTAGACAAACGAACGTAGACAATACAGACAGGTAAAAAAACAGACAGTCAGTGAAGGAAGCGAGACAGGTAGACATTAAGTAGAGTAAAAAGACAGGGAGAGGTAGACATTAAGTAGACAAAACAGACAGAACAGACAAAGTGACGGACAAAACAGACAGACTGACACAAAAACAGACAGTCAGTGAAGGAAGCGAGACAGGTAGACATTAAGTAGAGAAAACAGACAGGGAGAGGTAGACATTAAGTAGACAAAATAGACAGAACAGACAAAGTGACAGACAAAACAGACAGACTGACGCAAACAAAAACAGACAGTCAGTGAAGGAAGCGAGACAGGTAGACATTAAGTAGACAAAACAGACAGGGAGAGGTAGACATTAAGTAGACAAAATAGACAGAACAGACAAAGTGACAGACAAAATAGACAGACATAAACAAAAACAGACAAAAAAATAGACAGTCAGTGAAGGAAGCGATACAGGTAGACATTAAGTAGACAAAACAGACAGAACAAACAAAACAGACAGACTAACACAAACAAAAATAGACACAAAAAAAAACCTAGACAGTCAGGTTAGGTTAGGTTAGGTTAGGTTAGAGAGAAAAGTAGACATGAATTCGAAGTATGAGAGAGACATCAATAAGTACATAAAGCAATTAGGGATAAAAAAAAAAAATAATATAGATGAATGAAATATATATATCCGGTGCTTTATATATCGCCGTGACAATATAATGATTAAAGACAGACCATTGTGATTGATTTACCGGAAATGTCAATTAGTTGGATATTCAGTAAGCAATTCTGTATTCTGGTGTGATGAAGGGAATGTCCTTGTGTGTGTGTGTGTGTGTGTGTGTGTGTGTGTGTGTGTGTGTGTGTGTGTGTGTATTCTTAGTCCGTGGGAAATGTTTGCCGTCAGTTATAATTCAGCGTTAAATAATTAAGTTTTGATGAAATCGTCGCTTGTTTACCCAAAAGTCCTTAATAATATTCTCTAATTTTTATGTGTGTATTTATTTCTGTGTTGATATGTTTTTTGCTTTGATTCCTGTATTCATTTTGTAAGTTCGAAATGATCCCTTTTTTCCATCTGTCTGTTAAGAGTTCATGTTTTAATTCTTGCCTTATTTTCATACTTATAAATATGCTAATTCGTAAGTGACACGCTATCCATTACTGCCTTGCTCTATTATTTTATTAGAGAGAGAGAGAGAGAGAGAGAGTATGAGTCGGCAAAAGAAAGCGAAAAGAAACTTGAAATGCATGGAGAGGCACTAAGATTGATTTTTCTCTCTCTCTCTCTCTCTCTCTCTTCACACACACACACACACACACACACACACACACACACACACACACACACACACACACACCTGCTAGGGCGGTCAGAAGAGACAGGATTAGAGGGAAGGAAGCCATCTCCAGCAGCAGGGGATTCAGCGGTGATGATGCTCCTGGTGGTGATGATGGTGATGATGGTGGTGGTGGTGGCGGTGATGGTGTTGGAGGAAGTGAAATACGAGCCACTCTTTATTTTTTTCTGAGTTTTCCAAAAGTTCACCACAATATCTACTGGTATTTTTTTTTTCAGAGGCACAACTAACACTTTTTTTTTTCGTTCAGCATCAAGGCGCGTCAATTTCTTTCTTTCTATGGAGGTTTAACACAACGCCGCAGCCTTGTCAGTGTCCAGAGTCGCTTCAGTGCATTCCTAACCCGAGCACAGTTACTCCTCTCTGGTGCCGCCGCTGGTTCGCCGTCTATTCAAGCGCCCCTCCAGGCTCCCCTCCAGCACATTCCCCTCCCTGTTTGTTCGGCTTGTTCTCCCGCCGCTCGCTTTACAAGGCAGCTTTCCAAACACTTTTTCGTGGCCCCAAAATATTTTCTGTCACTCGTTTTTATCTATTTTTTTTCGTCGATGAATTTATTTATTTACGTCCGGGGAACCAAAAGTGTGTGTGTGCGTGTGTGTGTGTGTGTGTGTGTGTGTGTGTGTGTGTGTGTGTGTGTGTGTGTTATTTGTATGCACTGCTCATATCACGGTTGTTGTCGTTGTTGCATATATTTTGCGTCGAGATTAAAACTAGATTATCTTATGTACGCTGTTCATTTTAACGTATTTATGTTTCGCGATTATACAGAAAAGCCTAGATATTTGTTGGTGTTTTCATCCACTGTTTTATATAGTCCTCGTGAAACTCGATGTGTCAATGGTTAATGGAAGCTTTGATGAGGATAAAACTCATAAAACTCGCCTTTGATTACTTTTCCAATTGGCACTTCACCTTCGAGTCCTCGCTCAGCCGCCACAGTTGCTCAGCGCGCGGAGACTAGGGTGACGAAGTGATCTGAAGGTGCTGGTTGGGCTGACTACCACGCTGCAGAAGGTGTGTCTTGCAGAGGGTTGAGTGAGGTTGAGGAGTCGATGCCGGTTACGAGTATGCTGTTTCCATTATTGTCTGGAATCAGGTTTTTTGATGAGAAGGTTTATAAAGAAGAATAAACGTTGACGCAGGGAGCCAGTGTGTAGCGGCAAGGGTGGAGTGGTCAGGTCACCGCTCCGTCACTTTATTCCTTTACCCACGTGACCCGAGACCCAGTGCGCCTAGCCCTCTGGTGGCGGCACAGCAGCCTCGCCGCTCCCCGCTGTGGGCCGCGCGAGGGACCGCCATCCATTATCTTGATCACAGGTAAACACCGGTGCACGGGGCCACAGGTCAGCTCAGGTAGCCACTAACTCACCCTAATGACTCGAGACTGTTTCATCATTAATAGTTTATGTGATGTTTGCTTTTTGATGCACTTGTATACGCGATGAAGATTGTTTTTTTGTTATACGAGTGGCATACAAGATATTTCCGGTCCGCAGTGAGAGGCGGCTGGCTAGAAGAGGCAAAGGGGGGGGGAGGCGTAGCAGAGAGAGGGGGGTCGGGGGCGAGACTGGCGCAGAGAAGGAGGTAGCGAGCACACGTCCTGCCTCCACGGGTGTTGATGCCACACTGACGACTTGACGAGGCGCTGGTGGCGAGTCGCGGGTGTGTGACCAAGCCAGCCTGCCACCTGCCTTGCCATGCCCCCCCCCCCCCTCCTCCTCCTCCTCCTCCTCCTCCTCCTCCTCCTCCTCCATCTACCTCTTTCCCTTCTCATTTTCCATCATTTTACGTTCTCGCCTTTTTGTGGCTTTTATTTTTTCAGTTCCTCTTTTTTTCCCATTTTTCTTTATCCCATCTTTTTTTTTTGTCTGTCTATTTACTTCATTGTTCTATATACTTACCGCTCTTCCTCCTTCATCTGTATTTTCTAGGTATCTCTCCTCTCTTTTCCTTCCCTCTCTTCTCTTTTCCTCTCTTCTCTTCTTTACTCTCTCTCTCTCTCTCTCTCTCTCTCTCTCTCTCTCTCTCTCTCTCTCTCTCTCTCTCTCTCTCTCTCTCTCTCTCTCTCTCTCTCTCTCCCCTCCCCCCTTCCCCCCACAGACATATAAGTGAGACACGCCACCTCAGATCTGAGTGTGGTTTGCTTGCGCCGAGAACTTTTATCTTTTCAACTTTGCAAAAACTTCAGTCCTGTGACCGTTCCATCCTTGAGCCGGGGCGTGTGTTTGTATGTATGTATGTATGTGTGTGTATGTATGTATGTGTGAGTGTGCATGTGGGTGGGTGTCTGTGTATGTTATGAGGTGCTGCGGTTTCTGTTTTTATGTTGTAATTATAAGCGAGTTATAAAAACAAGAGAAAGGTATCAGGACATCTCTCCTCCCGAAACTGACCTCTCTTTCGGCCACCTCTTTGGATTCTTTTTGGGAGCAGCGAGTAGCGGGTTTTTTTTATTATTGTTTCCTTTTTGTGCGCCCTTGAGGTGTGTCCTTTGTTGTAAAAAAACCAAAAAAAAACCTAATGCCCACAAAAGTAGAGGATAGAAAACAGGTAATAGACGTGTTTTCCAGTGATGTTTCGTGGGTGGATGAACAAAGAAATGGGTAAATAGATGGATATGTTTGTCTCTGTTCAACGCTGCACCCCACAGTCTGCTTTCCCTTCCTGCGTTTGGCGAATTCAGCTTAAATTTTTCAGTGTTTGTGAGCAGGGTAACCTGTTTTCACCTTCGCTTGCCGGGGGGTAAAGCAACGCCCTCTCCACCGACTGTTTTCCTCTCGTCCTTTCTCTCCCCCATTCATCAGCGGGTTTCTCCTTCCCTCCTCGCTTGACCGTCTTTCTCTGACTCTTTTCCTCTCATCTTCTCTCCCCCATTCATCAGCTGGCTTTCTTCTTTCCTCTTCACTTGACTTTCTTTCATTGACTATTTTCCTCTCATCATTTGTCCCCCATTCATCATCAACTGACTTACTTTTATCCTCTTCCCTTGACCATCTCTCATTGGCCATTTTCCTCTCTTCCTTTCGTCCCTATTCATCAACTGACTTTCTTTCTTTCCTTTTCGCTAAACCGTCTCTCACTTCCTCTTCTCCCACTTCTCTTAATCCTTTCCCGTATTCCTCTCCTATTTCATCTTCGGCAGTCCCTTCACCTTCCTTAACTATGCTTCCTCTACCTTATGCTGGCCTCCTTTCACTCCCCCATTTCCCTTTGCTAGCCTACATATACATCTGACAAGGGTGTGGACAGGGCTGGCCGGGTAGCAAGGTGGCAGGGTGTGACAGGGTGTGGAATGTCAGTAATCTAACACAAACACAGATATAGGTTCGATCACGGCAGACAGGGATGTGGCCGTAAGACTGGGCAGGGTAGGAAGGGGTGTTGGTGGGTAGGGGACTAGGAAGAAGGCAGGAGGGGAGGTTGTTGTAGTGTTGCTTGGAGGAGGAGGAGGCAATGATGAGGTATACTGGGGGAAGAGAAGCGGCCGAGTGGATGATTGCAGGAACAGATTATAAAAGGAATATGTGAGGTGGAAGTTTTTACCAAGTGTATGATTGTATAGAGAGCTAGGTTATAGTGAGGAAAAGTGAGGTGAAAGAAGAGAGTTATTGGTAAGGAGATGAAGAGAGCTGAGGCAATGGTGACTTATAGAAGGGAAGAGTTGCAGGGCCAAGTGTATGATTGTATAGAGAGATTATAGTGAGGAAAAGTGAGGTGAAAGAAGAGAGATTTATAGGTAAGTAGGTGAAGAGAGGAGAGGTCAGGTGTCCTTACAGTCAGACAGTTAGATAACACATAAAAATCGGTATTCACAAACGCTTCCGCCTCTCATATCAGCTATTTTCAAAGGCCAAGGAGGAGATTAATCGCGTTCTAATGAGTCTTTTTTCACGTTCATGGTCCAGAAGCTTCACCACACTACCACATGGGTCATAAAACTACCCACGGAAATGTCCAAACCTCCTACGAAAGCCTTGTCATATGCGTGTGTCTGGGTGAGAAGTGTTTAGGAATATGGCACAAAGAGACCCACGCCAGCAAGGTCTCGTCCCCTGCAGTAGTCTCGCGGTGACGGACAAAGGACATGACGGCTGGGCGTGAACATTCCGAGGCTGGTGATTTATTTTTAAAGGCTGCAGGTGCCCCTATGTGTGTGTGTGTTGACTCGCTCCCCTTAATTGATAGTGGCGTGAGAGGGATAGAGAGGACAGGGAGGAGGAGACATAGAGGATTATATTTGTAGAGGCAGGATTGGATGGGGAAGAAGAGATATGGAGAAGGGAAGTGAAGAGAAGCGTGAGAGGAACAGAGAGACAGGGAGGAGGAGACAGAGGATTATATTTGTGGAGGCAGGATTGGATGGGGAAGTAGAGATATAGAGAAGGGAAGTGAAGAGAAGCGTGAGAGGGATAGAGGATAGGGAGTAGAAGACATGGAGGCAGGATTGGTTGGGCAAGAAGAGGTATGGAGGCGAAAAGTGAAGTTAGGCGTGAAAGGAACAGAGGATAGGAAGGAGGAGACATAGATGATTAGTTGAGGAAATAGGAATGACGGTACAAGAATAGATAAGAAGATATGTTTGATAATGAGAGTAGACGGTAATGGCGTTAGAGACAAAGAGGATAGGGAGGAAGAGACATGGGGAATAATAATTGTGATGTTTGGCCCCAGCCCGTTGTGGCGCAGGCGAGTGTTTGTAGTGGCGCCATCTTGCTTGGCTCATGCTGCCCCCGGAACTCATCTTTAAACCTTTCTTTACAGAGATAATCTAGAGTCCGGGTTGATAGGTGGTCTTCAGGACAGCATATGGGTAGTCTTAGGCCACTCGGCGGTGACTGAAAATTCATAGATTGTGGCGGCGGGCGAGCACACTAACCACTCAGCCACCGCCTTCCCAACTTGAACGAAACAAGAAGTAGGGATGACAGGGATACGAGACTGAATGTATGAGCGGGCACACTAACCACTCAGCCACCGCCTCCCCAACTTGAACGAAACAAAAAGTACTTAGGGATGAATTATGTAAGGGATACAAGACTGAATGAAGGAGAATAGACGAGTGTTGGTGTAATGAAATGAAAAAAACAGGAGAGAAATAAAAGCTTAAACAGGTAGGAAGGACATACTGTGTGCGAAGAGGTATAACGAGATAGAAGGCACGAGGGAAGAAAAGGAAGATGAGACGAGTGCAGAGGACAAGATGTATACGACGAAGGAAGGAGATTAAAGGGAAAAGGAGGAACTTGAAGGGAGGTGAACGTGTGTGTGTATAGCTCTCAGGCCGGTAAGATACGATTCAGTTTATGTTCGTCAGGTCGTGCGTTTGTGTGTGTGTGTGTGTGTGTGTGTGTGTGTGTGTTGCAGAGTACACATACAAGCCAAACACTTCCCAAGAGTATTACGTCCCATTCCCTCTCGAGACAACACACAACACAACGTAGTTACATGCTTTAGACCTCTCTCTCGCCTCCTCCTCCTCCTCCTCCTCCTCCTCCTCCTCCTCCTCCTCCTCTTCCTCTTCCTCTTCCTCTTCCTCTACTACTGCGACTCCTTCCCTGTTCTCATTCCCCATTTACTGAGTAGCTATATGCTTTAGGAAGAAGAGAATAAGGAAGAAGACGAGGAGGAGGCGGAGGAGGAGGAGGAGGAGGAGGCAGAGGAGGAGGAGGAGAGGAGGAGGAGAAGGAGAGTAGAGTAGAGTAGAGTAGAGTAGAGTAGATTAGATTAGATTAGAGTAGAGGAGAAGAGAAGAGAAAAGAAGAGAAGAGAAGAGAGGAGGAGAAGGAGGAGGAGGACAGGAGGAGGAGGAGGAGGAGGAGGAGAAGGACAATGATGAACGGGGTCGTTGGGTGCATAACTGCTTGTCGTTACACACACACACACACACACACACACACACACACACACACACACACACACACACACCTTAGAAGCTTCGGTGTGGCTGTCGAGTGACTTTTTTATTATTTATTTATTTATTTTTTTTCGTTCCAGCGTTCATTAACTTTTGATCTCCTTGCCGCCGCGCGATGCAAGACAGGAGTAACTTGGTGGTCGTCTTGCGTCGTGTTATTGTTCTCCTTTTTATTGTTAGATTTCAAACTGTGTTATATTTATGTGTTCTTTGAGGTCTTCGTCCTCGCTTTTTCATGTTCTTGTTCTTGTCCTTGTTCTTCTTTTTCTTCTTTCTCTTTTTCTTCTTTTTTCATTTTTCTTCTTCTTCGTCTTCTTTCTTCTTCTTCTTCTTCTTCTTTTTCTGCTTCGTCTTCTTTTTCTTCTTCTTCTTCTTCTCTTTCTTTTATTTTCTTCTTCTTTTACTTCTTTTTCTTTTTCTCTTTATTATTATTATTCGCGGTCGTCCTCCTCCTCCTCCTCCTCCTCCTCTTCCAGGATCTTGTTTACATTAAAGGTTCCGAGTATGTTGAATAGTAACGTATAAATGGAACGAACTGTACACACACACACACACACACACACACACACACACACACACACACACACACGAGGATTGAGTGATGAAGGTTATTTCGCTTTTTATGTTCCCTTCATTTTTTTCCCTTCTACAGTATTTGCCCCTTTTCATCTCTCTCTCTCTCTCTCTCTCTCTCTCTCTCTCTCTCTCTCTCTCTCTCTCTCTCTCGCTCTCGCTCTCGCTCTCCCCATTTTCATATGAATTGTTATTAACTTTTTATTTGATTATTGACATACAAGCGTTATATTAATTTAGCTTTTTTCTTTTATTTGCTTCTCTGTTTCCTCTAAGTCTCTCTCTGTTCGGTGGAGTTGTTCCGTTAATCAAATTTCTCGCTGCTGTTCACATTCTTTCTTTTTCTCTCTCGTATTATCGTTGTCTTTTTTTGGGGGGGGGTCTTGATTAATGTCTTGTTCCTGAAATTCATCGTTCATTCTCCTTTTTTTCTTTTGTTTACGTCTCCTCTTATGTGTTGTGTGCTCTGCCTCTCCTCCTTCTCTCCTTCCCTTTTCTCCCTCTTCTCCTTTCCAGTCCTCTCCCTCCCTCCCTGGTTCCTTCAGTCTCCCTGTTTGGTGTAGTTCTTTCATTAATCAAGTTTCGGATGTTCATTTTCCATTACCTTTTTTCGCGTTTTATCGGTGAATTTTTTGTTTGGTCTTGATAAATGTCTCGTTCATTGGCTTTTTTTTCTCTTGCTTACGTCTCCTCTTATGTGTTTTCTGCCCTGCCCCTCCTCCTTCTCTCCTTCCCTTCTCTCCCTTCACCTCTCCCTCCCTCCCTTCCTTCCGGCCTGACCTCGCCCCCTTCATGATGGACGACTGGACCTCCATTAAGGGACTTATCTCTCCTCCCTCTTTGCTCTCCCCACCCTCCTTGCCTCCGCCCCCGCCCGCCCCTCCCGTGCCCCTCCACCTATTCATCTTGCCACCTGTCCCCTCCACCCCGGCGCTAGAAAACTTGTCGGACGGAGGAAAAATATTGCTCCAGATTCTTGTAAATGGAGGATCGGCAGAATGAGTGTGTGAATGATAGAGGAACTAACAGACGCGGGGAGAGAGAAGAGAAGAAAAATAGAAGAGAAGAGAAGAGAAGAGAAGAGAAGGAGAGAGAGAGAGAGAGAGAGAGAGAGAGAGAGAGAGAGAGAGAGAGAGAGAGAGAGAGAGAGAGAGAGAGAGAGAGAGAGAGAGAGAGAGAAGAGAAGAAAAGAGAATAAAATAAAATAAAATAAAATAAAAGAAAAGAAAAGAAAAGAAGAGAAGAGTATACAAGACAAGACATGACAAGAGTGGTTTATATTTTTCATGAATGGAGGTTTACAGAAGCTAATCTACACACAGCACAGTTGATTCATGGTATGACTCTCAGAGGGCATCACATCACATCAAGAACCGCCTTCCTACCCCTCTGTACCTCTATCTTGGCCTTCCACAGTCTTAATACATATATTTTTAGGAAAGCATCAAGTTCATTTTCACGAAGTAGCGCCGTGCTTTGTTTGCATTGTCTGATGTGTATTCGGCGAAGCTTGATTGTTGGCGCCACGCGAGGCGAACATTACTGACCTGCACGCCGCGTTAAATCGATGTTTGGCGGCGCAAATATGCATACCGAAGCTTGATTGAGAGGCGACCATTCGCTCATAACGCATGCATGGAGGGAGACGCGGCCGCAGCTTTATCGCCGCTAATAGAACAAGGAGTGAAATATTAATCTCGATATTCGCACAGGTCACATAGGGAACACAGACTCGGCTACGAAAGAACACGCGAAGGTTAGAGTTGCCTTTGATATATTTTTTTTTTAATGATTGCGATCTCAAACGAGTGAAACTTTTATGGAGTTACTTACATTACTTGTTTAATAATTTATAACTTTTCTTTTAGCAGCGAGGGTCATGTTTCTTAATGGTCCCTCTAGGCGAGAAAAATGAGAAAAAATCATCACCCACACAAACCATTTCATAATATATATCAAAGCATTTGTGATCAGTTTATGCATCAACTATTTTGGGGGGTTAAAATCATGGCACAAATTTGGTCTGTCGCTGCTACACGGTAAAGCCACAAATTTGGCCCGTCGCTTCTACCGGGTTAACTAATATTGACCTTGTCTTTTCAGGTTAGTTCCAAGAGTGTCTGAGTGCGGCGCGTCACCCGTACGAGGTATGTTATATATTCATGAACGTAGAAACGAAGGCAGTGAGGGAATTATGAAGTCCAAACACGAAGTTAAAACCAGGGAGAGCCGCTGGAGGCGAGGCGTGTTTGCCATCTTATACCGTTGCAATTATTACTCATAGCGAAAAGAAGGAGTCCCGAGAAATGAAGATGAAGTGTAAATTGAAGCAAAAAAACCTACACTGATAATTAACTTCATCTTGACTGTTTGAATGTCATGCCTCACCTCAATTTCTCAGGGCCGTATTACTTAACATTTTGTGGCCCAAGTACACACATTTGACAAGGCTTTCGTAAGAGTTTTGTGCATTTCCAGGAGTAGTTTTATGACCCTGGTGGTAGTTTGAGCCTTCTTCTGTACCGTGAACCTAAAGAAGCACACATTTGACAAGGCTTTCGTAGGAGTTTTGTGCATTTCCAGGAGTAGTCTTATGACCCTGGTGGTAGTTTGAGCCTTCTTCTGTACCGTGAATCTCAGGAAACACACATTTGACAAGGCTTTCGTGGGAGTTTTGTGCATTTCCAGGAGTAGTTTTATGACCCTGGTGGTAGTTTGGCCCTTCTTCTGTACCGTGAACCTCAGGAAACACACATTTGACAAGGCTTTCGTAGGAGTTTTGTGCATTTCCAGGAGTAGTTTTATGACCCTGGTGGTAGTTTGAGCCTTCTTCTGTACCGTGAACCTCAGGAAACACACATTTGACAAGGCTTTCGTAGGAGTTTTGTGCATTTCCAGGAGTAGTTTTATGACCCTGGTGGTAGTTTGGCCCTTCTTCTGTACCGTGAACCTAAAGAAACACTCATTGGAACCCGATTGATCCCCTCTTTGACCTTTAAAAATACTGATGTGAGAAGAGGAAGTGTCTGAAAATACCGGCCTCAGAGTGTATTTTCCACGATATGATTATTAATAGGCGCGGATCGCACGAAGGAATGATAATACCCTGCACGTGTACATATCGAGTAAGAAACAGACTCAAATATATGGAAAGAAAAATAATAACCCAAACCAAAGACAGTCTACAAGAAATACAAGATAGTACAAAAAAATCAGACACAGCGTTGATAATCTAGTCTTAGAGGAGCATTAGACCACTAGAGGAGGAGAAGGTGGTGATGGTGGTGGAGGAGGAAGAGAAAGCGGAGGAGGAACACGAGAAAATAAAATAGATAAGGATGAGGAGAAGGAGGAAGAGGGAAAGGAGGGAAAAGAGGAAGAAGGAAAAGAGACGGAGATGGAGTATTTTTTCTAACAGGCAAATGTCAGCTGCAGCAAAGGAACAGAAAAAAATGAGGAAAAAACAGTAGAGGGGAAGTGGGAATTGGAATGACTAGGAAGGTTGAAGGGCAGGTGGCGGAGAAAAAAAAAGCCGTATCGGAAGAGCAAGTTATGGAAGGTCTTAGTTACTGTCTGGCATTGCAGGAACATAGGAGTTACATAGAAGCATCACAAGGAGATAGTATAGAAAAGGAACTAAGTATAGGGGGGTGGGAGGGAACTTTTTACATAGCAGAAAAGTCAGTGCAGAAAGATATTAGCTAAAAGGAAAATTGCTGGAGTAGAAACTTTTAGATGTACAAGTGTGAACTGCAGGAGCAGGGAGGAAATGATATAGAAAAGGAACAAAGCATTTGGGGAACACCTGACATGGCAGAAAGGTGTTAGCCAGAAAGTACTTAGATGGAACTGAAATTATTAGTGGAATTATCATGACCACAACGCTGAGAGTAGAAAACTGAGCAATAAGAGAACAGTATAGAGGAGGTCGTACACGTAGTAGACACAACACACAGCAGGCAATTCACAGCAGAAAGGTATTAGCCGGAAGGGAAGGGGCGTGGCCGGAGCAAAAGTGATAAATGAACGTAACGTGCAGTGTAGGGTGTTTGCGATGAGTGATAATGAGAAAACGTTGATAGAAAGAGAGACAAAAGGAAGGGAAGGGAAAATGGTTGCGATGGAGTTGGGTAAAAATAGAGAGGGAAGCAACTGGTAAAGGAAGATAACAGGAAGGCAAGTGAAACAGAAAATTAAGCACTTAAGAGGTAGGAATGAAGGACGATGGAAAGGGAAGTGGGAGAGCCGGGAAGAGGAGAAAGAAAGCATCCGCCGAGAAAATTTAATCCGTAGACGAAATGAAAACAGGAAAGCAATGCGAAAATGAAAATAACCGGGGAGAGTGAGAAAAAAAAGAAGAGTAGAACGAACGGTGAAATACGAAAATAGACTTGAAAGAAAAGGCGAAAAGAAAGTTAAGGAAGCCATTGGGTAGTTTAATACGAAAAGGAAAATAGCAGTTGAGAAACCCCCAAAAAGGAAAAGAAAAGAGAGCAGTAGAACAAAAGGTAGAACACGAAAGGAAAATAAAGGGAAATGGCAAAGGAAAGTTGGGAAGACATTTGGTCGGTAATACGAAAATGAAAGGGAGAAAGAGGGACAGGAGACAGCCTTCCCCCTCCCCCCCCAAAAAAAAAAATAGAAAATAGAACAGTAAAGCAAAAGATTGAATACGAAGACAAAATAGAAGGAAAAGAAAAAAAAGAAAAAAGCTGGAAAATGAAAACATCAACAAAGAGAACGCTCCTTCCCCGCCAAAAAACAAAACAAAACACCAAAACAAAAGATAAAAACAAGAAAACAAAAAAAAAGAAGAAAAAGTTAAAGTACAAGTTAAAGCCATGCGATAGGTAACCTTAAATCAGACGAAGCACTGAAGGAATATTGGTGCGTTCCTTGTGGGCGCGGTGCTGTGGGAGCCTCTGTTCGAAGTGGAAGCGCGGTGATGTATTGCTAATCGTTGCCCGTTATTAGCACACACTCAGGTAGGTCAAGCCACTCAGGTTCTTTGTTTCTCCTCACTTCGCCTTTACCTATCAGGACACCTCTCCTCCCGAAATTGACCTCTCTTTTTGGACACTCCTTTGACCTCTATTCAGGAGCAGTGAGTAGCGGGCTTTTTTTTATATATTTTTCTTTACGCCCTTGAACTGTCTCCTTAGCTATAAAAAAAAAAAAAAACTGTTCACTGTGTCGCTCTGTGTAGGGATATTTTTTTTTTACGCCGATGTTTGCAGTTTTTGCTTGTTTTTTATTTATTTGTTTTTATTTTATTTTATTTTATTTTATTTTTATTTTATTCATTTTGGCCCCCACATACTTACTTACTTACTTACTTATTTACTTGCTTACTTACTTACTTACTTACTTATTTACTTGCTTACTTACTTACTTATTTATTTACTTACTTACTTACTTATTTACCTACTTACTTACTTACTTACTTACTTACTTACTTACTTATATACTTACTTACTTACACACACACACACACACACACACACACACACACACACACACACACCTTCTAAGAGACAAGGTGTAAGTAAGAGAGGAGCATAATTAAAAAGGCTTTCACGAGGTGTTGCTTCGCTTCAGGTCAGTTAATTATAGTTTTTTTCCGGCCTTGAAAAGAAATATAGAAGTGAAGAAAATATGATTCGTGGAAGTAACGATTGAGTGGTGGTGCTCCTGATGTGCATTTGTGTATTTTTATGCTTTCGAAAAAAAATATATCGTTAGCAAATGTGAAAAATTTTAGTTGATTATTTTCATTCCTACATTCAGTATTTCTTTTGTTTCTTTAATACTAATGTCAACGTTTCAATGATTCGTCGTTCTACTTATAAAAAAAAAAAAACATAACTAATATATACGGACTTTGATCTAAAAATGTTTGTTGATTTTTTTATTCCTACATTCAGTATTTTGATTGTTTCTCCTATTTTGATGTCGACGTTTCAACTATGTGTTGTTTCACCCATTAAAATGATAAATAATAAATACAGACTATGCTCTCAAAATTTATAAATCATCATCAAAGGTAAATTCGATATATTTCTTTCACAAATACATCAGAGTTTCCAATGAGTCATAAAATTACCCACCAAAAATGTGAATAATAAGTACGAACTATGCTTTCAAACTTCCTAAATCATCCGCAAAGGTAAAGTCGATATATATCTTTCACAATTACATCAAACTTTCCAATAACTCAATGATAAAAAATAAACCAATAATGCAAAACACAAATCATCAAAACATTCACTGCCCCCACAAAAATTATCTGTCGGCAGCATCCATGAGGGTCAACTCGCCTATTTCCCGAGGAGGCTACAGGAATGACCCCTTATTTCCCCTTTTTCCCCCTGAAGGAGCCGCTGCCATGCCTCCCCTCAGTCGGGTAATTGCACGGGTGGACCGCTCAAAGAGTCCCTCAGAGTCTGGACTACCAGTATTTTTCGATTAAGCGTTCATGTTTGCCGGAACGAGATTAACCCGGCCGTGGAAAACTGCAGAAGGGAGAGAGAGGGACGCGAGATGGGTGACGGACGGGTGAACGGACAGACAGATGGATTGATAGATGGATGGGCAGGCAGATGAAGGGATGGCTGAAAGGGTGTATAGAGAGACGGAATGATAGTAAGTGGATGGTAATGGGTGGATGAGTGGTTAGACAGATGAAGGAATAGATAGACAGATGGAATGATGGATGGATGGGTTGACAGAGATGGAGTGCTGGTTGGGTTGATGACTGAATAGGTGGACGGGTGGACAGCAAAAGGAATAGACAGAGAGACGGATTGATGAATGGACAGATTATTATGGATGTGCACCTCCTCTCAGAAACACACACACACACACACACTCACACTCACAGGGAAGGAATCAGAGAAGCGGGTATTGGATATCATCAGGAACTACATGATCATTTTTAAGGGAGCGGGAATTAAAGTCGGTAAGGAACAAATTGATATAGAGGAATGATACGAAAAACAGAGATACAGACAGACACAGACATACAGGCAGACAGACACGCATTCAATCCCCATAGCTACCAGAGTCATATTAAGGCCTCGGCAACACCAACTGAAAAAAATGAAGGGCAATAAATATAGATTAAAAAACAAGGATCTCTCTGGCATATTCAGCGCCGAGGTCAACCACTCCAGCGCCTCATTCCGTCGACTCTTCCCTTGTTCGCGCCCACCTGCCCGGAAAATTATGTGTCTCTCCGTGTATTGTCCTTGTTATGGCGCGGCGGCAGCCAACCCGAAGCCAAGGCCGTGTGTGTGTGTGGGTCTTGTTGTTGATGGTGGCGGTGGTGGTAAGGGTGGTGGTGGTGGTGGTGGTGGTGATGCTGGGGTTAAGATTGAGAACTGTGTGAAAAGACTTGCAAAGGATGTGGGAGGAGGAGGAGGAGGAGGAGGAGGAGGTAAATAACGAGGTGCAAGGGAAAGGTATGACTGGAAAGGTGGATAATGAAGGCAGGTGTGTGTGTGTGTGTGTGTGTGTGTGTGTGTGTGTGTGTGTGTGTGTGTGTGTGTGTTTAGACCTGTGAACACAATTCTAGATTTCCCACCACCACCACAACACCACCACCATCACCACAACACCACCACCACCACCACCACCATCACCACAACACCACCACCACCACCACCACCACCCTCTCGTGACCTGGGATGACGTATTATGGCATAGAGACCGTCCTCAGCGATCCATTGTTTAATCGTCTCGGGGTCAGGCTGATTAAGACCCACAACAGAGACCCACAGAGAGACAGACGAGGCGCAAGCTTTCCTTCTCTCTCTCACTCACTCACTCACTCATTCACCCACTCACTCACTCACTCACTCACTCTTCGTCTCCCTGTCTCTGTCTTGTTGTTGGGATTGTCTGCGGCCTTCATTGTTTTTATTTTTGTCTTCTGTGTATGCTTTTGTCTGTCCATCTCTTTGTCTGTCTGTTTATATCTAGTTAGCCTTCTGTCTTACTTTGTCTGTCTGTCTCTATACATCGAGTTGGGTTGCTGACTCACTTTCTGTCTGTCATTTTGTATATTTCCCTCTCTTTTTTTATTTTTTTGGAAGTCTGTGTCTGACCTTTAGTTGAACTCAAATCTTCGCACCTAAATGCATTACAGGAAGACAAACGATGCTTTAAGAGTGAAGTCAGACACCAATGATATCAACTGACAAGAGGGAGGAGCTGTCGAGCTTAATGTAGCGAAAGAGAGGAGAAAGAGAGGAGGAGGAACAGTGCTATTTGATGCACCGAACTCACAAGAACAATTACGTGATGTGAGAGGGAGAGAGGGAGAGAGAGAAAGAGAGAGAGACGTCAAAAGAAAAGCTTAGTGCAATTTCCTAATGTCCCGGGAACTCCACAAACTCTCTCTGGTCAATTACGGGCCAGGACTGACTTTGTTTACATCCGGGTATTGGGTGGCGGCTCCTGTGGCGAGAGAGAGAGAGAGAGAGAGAGAGAGAGAGAGAGAGAGAGAGAGAGAGAGAGAGAGAGAGAGAGAGAGAGAGAGAGAGAGAGAGAGAGAGAGAGAGAGAGAGAGAGAGAGAGATTATAATAGTACCCCAAATTTACGTGCTTCTGTTACATGACCTTATACATATTAATTTTTTGTTTGTTTGTTTGTTTCCGTGTCCTCTTCCTCCTAATATTCCTCTTTTTCCTCTTCGTTATCTTCACTGGCAAGATCATGTTTGTTTGTTTTTGTTTAGTCTCCGCTTCCTCCTTCTTTTCTTCCTCCTTATCCTGCTCGTTTTCTTCATTGGCGAGACCTCACCTGGAATACGCAGCGCAGTTCTGAGCAAGTGCATCAGTCTGTTCTCCAGGTGTCCGACGTGCCTGAGGAACTTGCAGAATATATCACTGAATCAGGCAGCTTCGTTAAGGCAATAAGCTTTTGTTGCCTGTTTTTTCATGTTTTCTCCTCCTCCTCTTCCTCCTCCTCCTCCTCCTCCTCCTCCTCCTTTTCCTTTTTTTCCCCCGGTGTTGAAATGGAAGGGAGAGAAAAGCCAATATCTTCCAATCCTATAAAAGGAAGGAAGAAGAAAAGAAGCGAGAGAGAGAGAGAGAGAGAGAGAGAGAGAGAGAGAGAGAGAGAGAGAGAGAGAGAGAGAGAGAGAGAGAGAGAGAGAGAGAGAGAGTTAAAAAGAAGGGAGACTTAGGGGAGAGCCGGTGAAGAGAGGAAAACAAAATCAAACGGCAGAGTGAAGGATCGATGCAATAAAATATTTGTTTTGTAGAAATAAAATGGACACAAGATTTGAATTTACATCAATATGCGTTTTAATGTAAATAAATATATCTTTTTTACAACAAAGGAAAAAACAAAAAAAACAAAAATAGAATAAAAAAAGTCCGCTAAGCACTCCTCTAAAACAAAATAGAAAAGACAGGACAAAAAAGAGGTCAATTTCGTATGGAGAGGTTTCTGGAAGAGTTAAAGTCATAGGCAGTGCATATACACGTTGGAAATACAGAGGAAGGAAGGCTGATCTCGAGTTTACCAGTGAAATTGATGAAAGAATTAAGATGCTGGGTAACTCTTGCACAAGGGATTTGGATATCATAGGGGTGAGCTAGAATAGAAAGTCATGTACATCGGGAGGGCGAGAGGAGTCGATGGATTCAGTCAGGAAGTTCAGAAGAGCAGTCCGAGGTTCACAAGTCAAGGGTAGATGCCATTTTGTCCTATATTTTCCTCTGCTCTCAAAGGCTTCTACGGGAAATAAAAGGATCGGATTCCTAGAGAGACGCGTTAAAAAGGAAAGCCAAGAATAGGGGACGGCGAAGGATGTGCTGCTAACAAGGAGGGGTAGACTGATGTTTTGGTAAGGAAAATTCTGTGAGGAAACGTGAGGCAAAGAAAGACTGCCAGAGAAAGCAGGATGAGGGAGGCTGAGGAGAGGCCAGGACGCGGCGAGGAAACGGCGGCGGCAACGAGGAAGGGAAATGAAAGAAATGTAAATTCTCTCCATGTTTGAATTAATTTTCTCGAAATACTTACACGAGAGAGAGAGAGAGAGAGAGAGAGAGAGAGAGAGAGAGAGAGAGAGAGAGAGAGAGAGAGAGAGAGATTAATAAAGAGGGACAGTCTGATTTAATAAAAACATCGTAATATGGATAAGGAGTGTAAACAAGACTGGTTGAGTGAACACACACACACACACACACACACACACACACACACACACACACACACACACACACACACACACACACACACACACACACACACACACACACACACACACACACACACACACACACGTAACTAATTAAAAGCTTGTTCTTGTTCAACAAAAGGTTTAACGTAAAAATCATGCATGATAATTGAGGAAATCAAGGACTGAAAATAAAATCCTAATTTGAGAAATTAAATTATCATATCAAGTGAAAATGAAGAAGGGTGTAATATATTTCTTCCTTTCTAATATGCATTTCATTACGGCTGTACCCTCTACTGAAGCCGCCTCCTCCGCTTCCTCCCCCTCCTACTCCTACTCCTACTCCTGCTCCTACTCGTCGTCGTCCTCTCGTCCTCCTTTTCCTCGCTCTCTTCCTCCTCCTGGTGGGAACTCACAGATGAGACTTCACCTGCAAAACGCAGCTCAGTTCTGGTCCCCTGATTACAAGAAGGGCATTGAACGGCTCAAGAGAGTACAGCGACGCGCTACGAAAATGATACCATCGTTGTAGAAACCTCATGAACAACGGCTGAGGCGATGGAACTTCTTTAGGTTAGAAAGGGGACGACTGCGATGGGATATGATACAGGTCTTCAAATAGTTAAACATGTTGAGTGATGTTGAATACTCCAAGCTGGTCGCGCTCCGAACTAAGCCGAGAACAAGAAACAGTGGTCAAAAAGTTAAAGGGAAGCGATGATGTATAGGGTATCAGGACACCTCTCCTCACGAAATTGACTTCTCTTTCGGCCACCTCTTTTGATTCTATTTTTAGGAGCAGCGAGTAGCGGGCCTTTTTTTTTATTGTTTCCTTTTTTTCGTGCCCTTGAGTTGTCTCCTTTGTTGTAAAAAAAAAAAAAAAAAAGACACCGGCGGGAGTTATTTATCGAACAAAGTCATCCGCCTCTGGAACAACCTTCCTGCAAAAGTATTAGTGCCGAATCGATCAACTCCTTTAGGATTCGCATTATTCGCCACTTTACTAAGTCAGGGGTGAACTAAACGTACCCGCGCGTATGTATAAAAGTTTCTTAATCTTTTCCGCAGTTCCCCCAAGTGGCTGAGGACTGATAATTAAAATCTCTAAAGCAGGCAGCATCGTAATGAGCCAACGTGCTTTTTGCTGCCTGCTCATTCATGTTTCCTCCTCCTCCTCCTCCTCCTCCTCCTCCTCCTCCTCTTCCTCCTATTTCTCCTCCTCCTCTTCCTCTTTCCCGTCGTCGTGCGCGTAATACCACCACGGCGGAGGGAACTGCATTGGAACAAATAATATCAACACAGATGACTGACGAACAAAGGGTTGGATCCTCTTAAAGCAGTGATTCCTTACCTGAACCTCTTATTCCGGGAGTGATTTCAGGTGTTCGCGATCCCAGGCGCGCCGCGAGTAATGGGAACAAAGGGAGGCGACTAATATCCTGAAAACTGATGCGCGATGGATGTTGTTGTTGTTGTTGTAGTTTTTGTTACTGCATTAGAATTTAGTGAATCGGGAACGTTAAACAATAGCAAAGGGGTGAAAACTACTCTGATGAAGGCTTTTTGTTTTCCATTCCTATTCCTCTTGTGTATAGTTTCAGCACTGCGTTGTAACCAGCATCACTTATGCAGAAGAGTTGTAATTTGGGGAATGACTAATGTACACTGATACATACTGAGTCTTTGCATATATATATTGAGTTTCTGAGTGTTCAAAATTTTGGGTACTTATGTTTTTTTTTCATATTTTTCTGTTTATTTTCTTCTACACGCCTTCTCCAAACATTGCCTACTCTTCCAGCGACTCAGCGTTCCCTCCTACGACTCTCTGTAAGCTCAGTACGCGTTTTGTGATGGTCTCCCGCGTCTCTCCATCATTCTCCTCCGCCCTCATCTCTCCTTCCCCTTTCTCCCTCCCTCTCCCTACCTGTTCGCCTTCGCTTATCAAGAGCCTTTTCTTACCGCCCTCCTCGCCTTCCCTTCTTTCCCTCTTCAGTCCGCTATCTCCTCGTTACGCTTCAAAAACGTTCTTTCAAAAATGAAATTGAATCTTGATACACGAAAGTTTGCCGCAAGCGAAGAAGTCAAGAGATTTTAATCGTTGGTTAAGAAGATCTTGACGAGGAGGCTCAGGGCAGCGGGGCTTAAGGCTGGCCGGCTTGGGTTGCGGGTCTTGGGATGTGGCAAGATTAGGCGGGTGATGAATTTTGGTGGCCGGAGGGGGGGCATATTCCCGATCTCTACTTGTATGTGGTCCCCGAGTGAAGACGCTCGGCTGCAGCTCAAAAACTAACCATAGAGTGTTCTGGAAAATACTGGACTTGGTTTGCGGGTCTGGGGATGTGGCAAGATAAGGTGGAAGATGAATTTTTGCGTGCAGGGGGACATACTTCCGCTCCCTACTGGTATGTGGTCCCTGAGTGAAGACGCTCGGCTGCAGCTCAAAAACTAACCATAGGGTGTTATGGAATTTACTCTCATTGTGATTCCCACACATAATTACCCTCACACGCGCTCGGTTAACCCTTACCATCTCAAACCTTGCCTCTCGAACCTTACTTAACCTAACCTAACATACCGTAACCTGACCTTTTGAATTCAAGAGTGGTCAAAATGAGTTAAGAAAAAAAAAATATGGAAAAATGAGTGTTACGTAAATCGATCCTTTGTAGAGAAAATATACAACCTATTCGTCAGAGTGCTCCTTAATATCTTGTTTAAATATGGAATTCAATGAAGACAAACTTATGCATAGTGAAATTTTGTGTTTGTCTTGCTCAAGTAGGGGAAGGAGGCGATGAAAAGGAAATAATACAGAAAAGGTGAAGGGCTGATTTGAAACTTTTCGAGCTCAAACACACACACACACACACACACACACACACACACACACACACACACACACACACACACACACACACACACACACACACACACACACACATCCTCTTACCTATAAATACCCGTGCTTTTCATCATTAGTCCAGTCTTTTTGTCGAGAATCTAAAAGAAACAAACAAACAAACATATCAAGTTGCAAAAAGAAATATAGGAAAACAAAATAATTCTCGGACGCTGAAAGAAAATGGACGATAAATGAAGAGGTCTCAAAATATGTTAATACAGTAATAATTCAATACAAAATACAATAGTTCTTTCATTTTGCGCCTCGATTCCTCCTCCTTTACTCTCCTTTCCTTTCAATTATCTTCTTTTCTTCTCACTTCATTATTTTTTTTTTATAATTTATTCGTCTTTTTTTCCATTCTTCTACTACTTCCTCTCCTCTCGTTACCTATTAATTTTCCTTCTCTCTCCTTCCCCTTTTCTTCTTTTACATCATCCCTTCCTTTCCTACCTTCCTTCCTTCCTCTCTTTCTTCCTTCCTTCCTTCCTTCATTCATTCATTCGCTCGCTCGTTCATTTCTTCCTACCTTCATTTCTTCTTTCCTTTCTTCCTTCCTTCCTTCCTTCCTTCCTTCTCCCCTTCCTCCATTTATTATTCTATTCAGTTTTTCCTTTTTCTGTTTCTTTCTTCCTCCTTTCCTTCCTTCTTTCCTTTCTCCTTATCTCTTCCTCCCTTTCTCCATCCTGCTCCTTTTCTCCTTCCATTCTTCTCTCCTCCCTTAACCTTCCTTATTCTCTCCCTCCCTTTACCTCCTTCCCTCTCCCTCCCTCCCTTCCTTCCTATATTTTATCTCCCTCTACTCAGGCCTTTCAAATCCTATGTTCAAACCTCTACGGCCCTCAATGTAGTGTCTCGTAAGTCATTCTCTCTCTCTCTCTCTCTCTCTCTCTCTCTCTCTCTCTCTCTCTCTCTCTCTCTCTCTCTCTCTCTCTCTCTCTCTCTCTCTCTCTCTCTCTCTCTCTCTCATTTCCCCTCATTAGTTCCCTCTTCCATTTCCTGTCGCGTCCCTTCTTTTTTCTGCCTTCCACTTTGCTCCTCGTCTCAAGTTCCCTTTACTCAATATCTTCCTCGATTGGTACGTTGTGTTTTTCTTCCTTCTCCGATTTGCTTCTCTTTGCCTTATAATTGTTTGTTTTCATTTATTTTTGTGAGTTTTTACAATTTATTTTTCCCTGTATTTGATTTTTTTTTGTTTCGTTTTATCGTCTATATGTTTCTCCTTTTTCCCTAGTAACGAATCTCTAATATTAACGAGGCTTCAGATTGTCATAAGTATTTTTCGTGTACTGTCAGTGTTGCTTCCTATCCTATTTTACTCCTAATTTTTCATTCATATATTTTTAGTCTTTATTTTAATCTGTAATGCCACGTTGATCATCCTATCCTAACCTTACCTGATGAAGTCTAACCTAACCTAACCTATGTAAATCTAATCTAGCCTACCGTGGCCTAACCTAATCAATATATACGCAGTTATCTTTTCATAGTCTATTTTTCCTTAACACAGACTAACCTAACCTAGCCAGTTCAAGTCTATCCAAGCCTACCATGACCTAACTTAACCTAATCAATATATACGCAGTTATCTTTTCATTGCCTATTTTTCCTTAAGACTAGCCTAACCTAACTTAACCTAAATAAATATATTACAGTTATCTTTTTCATTGCCTATCCAAGCCTACCATGACCTAACTTAACCTAATCAATATATACGCAGTTATCTTTTCTTTGTCTATTTTTCCTTAACACAGTCTACCTTAACCTAACCTATACGAGTCAAGCCTATCATGACCTAACGTAACCTAGTCAAAATTTACTCCGTTATCGTTTCACTGTTTAGTTTAGTTTCGTCTCCCTGTGCTGTTCCCTTCGTCCCACGCGCCTGCCTCGCCTTCGCGCCTCAGCCTCGCCTCGGCCTCCGCATCCATCCTCATGACCCGAGCATGCAACAAAGAAGGCCCAAGATAGTGGCTTTTGATGGAGGAGTCTGCCCTCCCTGCCTTCCCTCCCTACACTCCCTCCTCCTCTCTTCTCTTCTTTCTCTCTCTCTCTCTCTCTCTCTCTCTCTCTCTCTCTCTCTCTCTCTCTCTCTCTCTCTCTCTCTCTCTCTCTCTCTCTCTCTCTCTCTCTCTCTCTCTCTCTCTCTCTCTCTCTCTCTCTCTCTCTCTCTCTCTCTCTCACACTCACACACACTCACACACACACACACACACACACACACACAACATATATATCCTCCTTCATACTTTTCTTTCCTTCCTTCTCCTTTCTCTCCTCTTCCTCCTTCATTCTCTCACTTCTTCCTTCGCTCTCTCCTCCCCCTCTCTGTCTCTCCCCTTCCTTCCTTCTTTTTCCCTTCTCTCTTTCCTCTCCTTCTCTCCCAGTTCATTCGCTCCTTCTTTGGGGGAGAAAACAGCGCGCGAAACGACCCTGGCTGATGGATTTTTCTTGCCGGTGTGTTCAATTATTGCAAGTAATTACCGGGGTACTTAAAGGCGCAGGAACAATGAGAGGAGGAAGTAACGAGGAGGAGAGAGAGAGAAATGGAAGGGCGGAGGGAAGAAGAAATGAGGGAGAAGTAAATGACGAAAATGCGCCTTGAAATCGAACCCGAACCAGAAAATATAAAAAAGAAATGAAAAGAAGGAAAATACATGAAGTGAAATTGAGGTATATTTAACGAACATAGAGTTGTGTGTGTGCGTGCGTCTGTTGATGTTTAATGAAGTGCTTGAGGGAAGAAAAAAGAAGAGTATAGAAAGGAAAGGAAAATGAAAACAAAAATAAATTAAAAAGAAAAGAGTTACACGAAGCGGAAAATAGTGAGGTATGACGCTGCGTGCATCTGTTGTTTACTGAAATGCTCGAGAGGAAAAAAAAAGTATGGAAAGGAAAGGAAATGAAAATAAAAAGAAATGAAAAGAAAGAAAGATACTCGAAGCGAAAAATATTGAGGTATAACGAACATTCATACATACAGTTTCTGCGTGTGTGTGTGTGTGTGTGTGTGTGTGTGTGTGTGTGTGTGTGTGTGTGTGCGTCTTTTGTTCTTTAATGAAATGCTTGAGAGTGAAAAATAAAAAAAAGAGTTAGATAGAGAGGAAAGGGAAATGAATCTTGCAACGAAAATGAATGTGGAATGCGCTCCTGTTTTCTGTTTCAAGTGAGAGTCGAAATGGACTGACTGATGAAGAATTATTTACTAGTGGAAAAAAAATAGACTGGCTGTGAAAGGTTGAGGATGGAGAGCATGGAGGCTGAGGATGAATAGTATGAATATGGAATAATTAAGGGTGAAGAGAGATAGAGGAAGATAAAGTGATAGATTCGAGATTGTTAGATAGATGGATAGATAGGTAGATAGATTGTAGGAAGGTAGATAGTTAGATAGATAGATAAATGGATAGATGGATTGCTAGATAGACTGATAGAGATTGATAGAAAAATTGATAGATAAATTGATAGGTAGATTGATATAGATAGATAGATTGATTTATATGTATAGATAGATGGATAGATAGATAGATAAATATATAGATAGATAGAGAGAGATAGAGAGATACAAAGAGAAAGAAAGAAGGAAATAAAGAAAAAAATGAAAGAAATAAAGAAAAAAATAAAGAAAAAGAAAGAAATAAAGAAAAAAAAGAAATAAAGAAAAAGAAATAAATAAAAAGAAAGAAAGAAAGAAAAATAAATAAATAAAGCAAAAGAGAGAAATAAAGAAAAAGAAATAAATAAAAAAGAAAGAAGAGAGAGAGAGAGAGAGAGAGAATGTGTTTTACTCGCTCATCACAACTATATAGCCATACTGCTCAATAAGCTTATTACTAATTTTTACCCAACAAAATATTCCGTCATCACATTTGTATAACTTTATGAAGAACTCACTGATTAACTAACCTGTGTGTATGTGTGTGTGTGTGTGTGTGTGTGTGTGTGTGTGTGTGTGTGTGTGTGTGTGTGTGTGTGTGTGTGTGTAATGAGATGAGTGCTAATTTGCGTATGATGATCCATGTTTTTCAGACCTAATGTTATCACTATGAAATAATTAAATGAACGTGGAGTGGATATTCGACACCTGTGTACGGTTCTCTGCTGTTGGTAATGCTGGTAGTTCGTTGACAGCAGTGAGTTAGTAATTCGTTAGTTTGGCAGGCAGTGGTCGTGGTGATGCTGCTGCTTACGACTCTATTATGTCTTATTTTCCTGCACTTCATGGCATTGAACTCCATCTGCCACTTCCCCGCCTAATCCCATAATCCGTCTAGTTCACCCTGGAGAACACTAGCGTCCTGATCCGACGCAATTACCTGCCGATCTGTATGCTCTTCGTAACGTTGTCATGTTTACCGAAAACCGTCGGAGACATGTTTATGCTTCAGGCGCACCAAGAACCTTTTTATTTTTATATCAGTATAGATAAAAATGGTTCTGTACAACATCGTCCTCCAGCATCACCAGTAATAACAAGAAATAAATGAGATCCATGCTAGCAAAAATCGTGGTTTGACTGAAGATTCCCGGAAAGTTTGCCCAGTGTAATAGCCCTGTTAGTCATACATACGCCATAGAACTGAGCGCTCTGCCACGCGACGGTTTTTCTTCTGCTTTCACAATCAAACCTTTCCACCACCTCCGCCGCAACTCTTTTTTTCAGCAGCCAACACTTTCCTTTTTTCCTCTTGTGTTCTCCGTTTCAGCATTAACAGCGAAAGTGAGCAAACAGTTGTGCTTAAATGTTTGTGTTTTGAAGTGTATTTTGATGTTGAAAGATGCGTGTGCGTAAACATCATCAGTATCGTTGCCAAAACCACCACTTCTTTTAACATCACCTCTTCAAACACTAACATCACCACTACAACCACTACCACCAATCACCGCCATCATCACCGCACTATCACTACCACCACAAACAACCACACAAACCTCCCACATCACCTCAATCAATAACATCACCACCACCACCATCATCACCACCACCACCATTATCACCACTACCACCATCACTACCACCACAATCACCACTACCACCACTACCACCAATCACCACCATCATCACCACAACACCACTACCACCACAAACAACCACACAAACACCACACATCACTAACATCACCACCACCACCACCATTATCACCACTACCACCATCACTACCACCACAATCACCACAACCCTCACTACCACCATCACCACCACCCCCAAAGCAGGGTCATATTATCCAGCTGTTTACCTGTGTGTTTACCCGGGCAGGTGTCTCTTGGGGGAGGTGCCAATCAGCCGCCATTGTCAGGTGAGAAGGGCACCCCACCTTCAGCTACACACTCCCCTTATTACTTATATAGGCGTGGAGAAAGGCAGGGGAGGGAGGGGAAGGTTTCGCAAGGGACGTGAATGAAAGGATGGAAGGGATGAGGGGCGTGATAGCTACCTCTGCGCTCTCTCCTTCCTTCCTCCCTTATTACCTGCTATGTATACAGGTGTTTGAGAGGAAAAATGACGGGGAATGTGAAATGAGATGCGAGGTGTAGGGGCAGGAAGGTGAGGAAGGGGACAAGAGACGAGGAAAGTAATAGAAGGATAGAATAGTCGAGGAAAGGAGATTGGGAAGGTTAGATTTGACTGGTATGGAAAAAAAACGCAAATTGAAACAAAAAAAGAATGAGAGGAAAGGTTTAAGGATATGTGAAGTGTAGGATTAGATAGGTGAGGACGGGGATAGGAGACTAGGAATAAGTAAAATAATAGGATTGAATAGTAAAAGAAAAAGAAGAAAAGGAAGATTTGAGTGGTAAGGAAAAAGAAAACCATAAAAATGAACGGAATGTACGATGAGATTCAAGGTGTAGGGGCAGTAAGGTGAGGAAGGGAACAAGAGACGAGGAAAATAATATAAAGTTAGAATAGGCGAGGAAAGGAGACTGTGAAGGTTAGATTTGACTGGTACGGAAAAAAAGGAAAATGGAAACAAAAATGAGAGGAAAGGTTTAAGAAATTATAAGGTAGGTGAAAAAACGGAACATGAGACTTGGAATATGGAAAGTAATAGAAGGATAGAATAGTAAAGAGAAGAAAAAAGGGAAAAAAGTTAGATTTGAGTGGTAAGGAAAAAAGAAAACTATAAAAATGAAGGGGAATGTGAGATGAGATTCAAGGTGTGGGGGCAGGAAGGTGAGGAAGGGAAAAGGAGACGAGGGATAAGGAAAATAATGGAAGGATAGAAAGAAGGTCAGGAAAGAAGGAAGGGAAAGTTGAAGTTGAGAGGTGAGGAAAAGAGTAAGAAGGAGCATGAGAGTAGAGAGTAAAGGAAGGGATCAGGGTAACAAATAGAAATAGAGAACAAATGGAATAGAATAACAAGTAGAAAAATGTGATAGATGGATTGATGCGAAACGAGACGAAGAAAAAAAAAGAAAGGAAGGAAAGTTTCAACAAAAATAAATAAAATAAATGTTAATAAAAAAAAGTCCTGGGTGCTGTTAGGGGAAGGGAAGGAAAAAAAAAAAAAAGAGGAGGAGGATAAAAAAAAGAAAAAAAACAAGGAAACGGTAGAGAGAATTAAAGGAAGGAAACGATGACAAGAAAAAAATAACACACACACACACACACACACACACACACACACACACACACACACACACACACACACACACACACACACACACACACACACACACACACACACACACACACACACACTACTGGTATGCACTCAGGTAAGCTTAGTCCAGGTAAGACCACTTCCTTCAGCTTAATAATGTACAACAGCTTAAAGGAGGACCGTCTTGTTGCCCTCCTTCCCTTCCTTCCTTCCTTCCTTCCTTCCTACCTTTCTTCCTTCCTCCAGGTGCGAGAGGTTGATGGGTCTTCCCCTCTCTCTCTCTCTCTCTCTCTCTCTCTCTCTCTCTCTCTCTCTCTCTCTCTCTCTCTCTCTCTCTCTCTCTCTCTCTCTCTCTCTCTCTCTCTCTCTCTCTCTCTCTCTCTCTCTCTCTCTCTCTTGTCTTATAGGAGGAGGAGGAGGAGGAGGACGTGAACGAGAACTAAAAAGAAGAGGGAGAAGAGAAGGAGGTGGAAGAGGAGAAGGAGGAGGACGAGGAGGAGGAGGACGAGGACGAGGAGGAGGAGGAGGAGGAGGAGACCGTTCAGCCAGCCAGGTGCATATTGCTGGAAGAATATTTTTTGCATGTATGTTTAATTTTTTTCTTTTTGTTTTGCTCCATTATTAAAACATTTTCCTGACTTCATTAGCGATCAAGAAATATATAGACTATTTTATGCTGAAACGCGGCTTTTCAGAATTGTGATGAGTATTAAGAAGAACGCGGAATTTTCATCTGTTTATTTTTTTCATCATACAGTTGCGCGAACACATACAGGCAAAACACTCCCTCAGCAACACACGCCACGGCAATAAACCGCCACGGCAATAAACCGCCACGGCAATAAACCGCCACGGCAATACACCGCCACGGCAATACACCCCCACTTCAATTCACCGCCACGGCAATTCACCGCCACGGCAATACTCCGCCACGGCAATACACCCCCACTTCAATTCACCGCCACGGCAATACACCCCCACTTCAATTCACCGCCACGGCAATTCACCGCCACGGCAATACACCCCCACTTCAATTCACCGCCACGGCAATTCACCGCCACGGGAATTCACCGCCACGGCAATACACCCCCACTTCAATTCACCGCCACGGCAATTCACCGCCACGGCAATACACCCCCACTTCAATTCACCGCCACGGCAATTCACCGCCACGGCAATACACCCCCACTTCAATTCACCGCCACGGCAATTCACCGCCACGGGAATTCACCGCCACGGGAATACACCGCCACGGCAATATACCGCCACGGCAATACACCGCCACGGCAATACACCGCCACGGCAATACACCGGCACGGCAATACACCGCCTCGGCAACACACCGCCACACCACGGCAGACGGACTTACAGTAACATCACAAACTTACCATAGCGACACAACACACAACACTACAACACAAACAGCATACCACTGCCCCAACATACCACTAGACAGAGATCACTACAACATACCTCTCAACATACCACATCAACATACCACAATACAACATCACGCAGCACCACGCAACACCAGTAACACCAACGTCACACCACCACCACGGATTTGCCAACAGGGGGCGGAAGGCAATCACTGAGAGAGAGAGAGAGAGAGAGAGAGAGAGAGAGAGAGAGAGAGAGAGAGAGAGAGAGAGAGAGAGAGAGAGAGAGAGAGAGAGAGAGAGAGAGAGAAGAGGGGGGGTAGTGTAGGAGAGGTAGGAGAAAAGTTGCCTACCCTCCTCCTCCTCCTTCTCCTCCTCCTCCTCCTCCTCCACCTCACCACACCCACCTCTAACTTTTTTTTTTTTTTTTTTTTTTTTGGCTACCTCAGTCACTCCTGGTTTTTGGTCAGTGTGATTGGACTGGCGGAACCCAATCTGAGAGTCCAATCTGATGCTAAATAGCCAGTCCGGGGCGAGCGTGATGGGCCGGCGTGTACAAAGTCACTGTGTGTGTGTGTGTGTGTGTGTGTGTGTGTGTGTGTGTGTGTGTGTGTGTGTGTGTGTGTGTTTGTGTGTTTTGATGGGCTTTACCGTCCCAGCGTGTTTGTATGTAGTGTTTGTGGGGGAGGGTTGTGTGTGTGTGTGTGTGTGTGTGTGTGTGTGTGTGTGTGTGTGTGTGTGTGTGTGTGTGTGTGTGTGTGTGTTTGTTTCTGTGTTTTTTCTGCGTGGTGTGTGTTTATGAATAAGCTTAAATTTCGTATATATCTTTTTTTTACGTTTTATTTGTGTGCATTAGCTCGTTCAAAGCTCCAAGAAAAGAGAAAGAAAAATTCGAAATATTTATAAATTTGTACAAAATATGCCCTAACCAGGAAATGAATTCACAAAGTCACACACACACACACACACACACACACACACACACACACACACACACACACACACACACACACACACACACACACACACACACACACACGAACGAGACTCAATCACCAAGACTTCCTGACCATTTCTCTCGTTCGTTTCGGCTCCGTTTGGCTCGCTTAAAAGATTAATTAGACCGCTGCACAGGTCGTCCCTTCGACAAACAGTTCCGTCAGGTGCTGGAGCCCAATCAATAGAGACTCGTCCTCGTCCTCGTCCTCGTCCCATCCAAACATACCCGTGAAGCGAAACAAACACCGCTTAGTAATTGTGCGATTCGATTTGTGTTGATTTGTTTTTGTTTTTAGAAGATAAACGAAACCTTGTAATGCATCGGAATTTCGCCATTTATCATTGAGGAATACATTGTAGATATGGCCGTTGTATTTCTTCCTTTGTAACCTAAGCAAGTTTTCCGGTTTATTTTGCTTTTGTCTCCAGAAGGGAAACGAAATCGTGTAATGCAACTGAATTTCCCTTTTATCATTTAGGAATACATTGCCGCTCTGATCGTTGTATTCCTTCCTTTGTGTTATGAGCAAGTTTGCCACCTCTCATTTCTCCTCCTCTCCCTTCCTCTGCTTTTCTCTCCTTTCCTTTCCCGCCCGTGCTCGACCTTCTGTTGATTTTGCTGCCGTCGTTATTATTCGTGTTATTGTTGTGGGTGCGGCGGCCGGTACTGGTGCTGTTGTTACTGGTGGTGGTGGTCTCCGTGGGCTACCCTGAGACCCATGTGCTGCTGTGTTGTCTTTCCTCATCCCCTTTCTCTGTCTGTCTGTGCGGTTTATGCATCTGTTTCTTCTTCAGATTTCCTTTTGTGTCTGATGGTACACTAAACTCCTTCTATTGCTATTTCTACCTCCTCTGGTGCTTCGAATTGCTTTGTTTTTATTTTTCCAGTTTTAAGATTGATGGTCCTTCGATTTACTCTCATTGTTTATTTTCTTATTTGAAGGACTATCAGGGTTCTTAATTTCTCCTAGTTTTTTTTTTCAGTGTGGTTGTTGTTTCTCCTAATTTCTACATGAATGGATAGGGTAGAAGATAGTATATGCGTGACTGATAGTACCCCATCATCCTCACTTCAAAGGGTAGATGATTATTTGCAAAAGGAGGACTTTGGGGCGAAGGAAAAAGAGGAGGAGGAGGAGGAGGAGGAGGAGGAGAACGACGAGGAGAAGGACGAGGAGGATAAAGAAAAAAAAAGTTAAATAAGGAAGAAAATAAAAAAAAAAGATTCGTTGTGGATGCAAATTATATATGAAGGCCTGAGAACGTTCCTTTTTCGCGTGCTAAACGGATACAGTGGACATGAAATGAACGGGAAATATACGTGTTCGTGACAAAGCAATACATATGAAATATATCGAAGGCTTTGTAGTAGAGTCAATAGTACATGTTAAGTCAAAATTAAAGGTCTGAAAGTGTTCCTTAAGACGCGTGGGATAGTAGTTAGTGGTAATATAAACGAGAAAATATGCTTGAGTACCGTATAATTCCTTTTTTATGAAGGTTTTAAAAGTCCAGCTGGGAGTATTAAGTCTGAAGGAAATGCTTAAGAATGAGAAAGTTAATTTGTGAGGTCGGTGTAAGTTAAGTGTAATGGTAAAAAACCGTAGACTTTTTTTCTCCTTCGTCTGACTACAGTTTCCCTGCTGAGAGAGAGAGAGAGAGAGAGAGAGAGAGACGAGAGACGAGATGTGGTAAACAGACAAATCAGACAGACAGATAGACGGACAAACAGACCAAACATTCACAGCTACACAGACAAACACACAGGCAGACATAAAGACAGACAGGCAGAGACAAACATAAATACACACATACATACAGACAGACAGAAACACACGGAGAAACCTAAGAAAAGAGTCAGACAAATAACGATGCAATATATTTTCAACTCGGTAAACTAAACCTCGCATGCAAGTACCGTAGACTTGTACCTCGCCCGCCCTCTGTCACGTCTCGCTCGCAGGGAACCTCGGGCGGGGAAAGAAGCCTCCGCGTGACGTATGTGATGCAGTCAACGCGTCCACCAGGATACTCCGCGCCGCATTATACCTGATGACGCTGATAAACCTCGGATTTATACGCGGCGGCTCAAGGTCTTAGAAGCTGTGCCGTGGGGTCCTCGCCTCCTGTGTTTTTCTTTTTCTTTTTCTTTTATTTATCTGTGCTTTTTTTCTTTGTTATCTTTACGTTGTACCTCTTTGTTTTGTAGTTTGTTTTCTGTTGTGTTTTAACTCTTCTGTGTTTGTTTGTTGTATTTTTTTAAGCTCCATTTTATATTTGTTTTTTTATCTTCTAATTTTCTCTACATTATCTTTTCGCCTTATCTCGTCTTTGTTAATCTGTAGTTGTTGTTTTCTTCTCTTTGTTTAACTCTTATTTATTTGTTGATCTATATTTTTTTAGCTCCATTTTATCATATCTTTTTTTCTATCTTTGTTTTTCTCTTCACATTATCTTTACGCCCTATCTCGTCTCTGTTATTCTGTTTTTTTTCTCTTTGTCTAACTCTTCTTTATTTGTTGATCTATATTGTTTTTTTTAGCTCCATTTTATCATATTTTTTTCTAGCTTTGTTTTTCTCTTCACATTATCTTGACGCCTTATCTCTTCTCTGTTATTCTGCAGTTGTTGTTTTTTCTCTTTGTCTAACTCTTCTTTATTTGTTTATCTATACTTTTTAGCTCTATTTTATCATATCTCTTCCTATCCATGTTTTTTCGTTTTAGTTTCTCTATGTCCCTACTTCTTCTCTCTTGTTATTTTTTTTCTGCCTAACTTCTTTATTCGTTTGTGTATATTTTTTTAGTTCCCCTTTTTCTCTTACTATATTTTATCTGTACTCTATATTACTCGATTTTGTATTTATTTATGTTGGAAGTTTCGTCTAAATATGTTTGCCTGGTCTCTGTTTGTGTCCATTGTGTTCTGCTTTCCATTTATATTTTGCATTACATATAATTTTATTTTATTTATTTATTTATTTTTATTTATTTTATTTGTTTGTGTATATTTTTTAGTTCCCCTTTTTCTCTTACTATATTTTATCTGTACTCTATATTACTCGATTTTGTATTTATTTATGTTGGAAGTTTCGTCTAAATATGTTTGCCTGGTCTGTGTTCGTGTCCATTCTATTCTGTTTTTCATTTATATTTTGCATTACATATAATTTTATCTTATTTATTTATTTATTTTTATTTATTTTATTTGTTTGTGTATATTTTTTAGTTCCCCTTTTTCTCTTACTATATTTTATCTATACTCTATATTACTTGATTTTGTATTTATTTATGTTGGAAGTTTCGTCTAAATATGTTTGCCTGGTCTGTGTTCGTGTCCATTGTGTTCTGCTTTCCATTTATATTTTGCATTACATATAATTTTCTGTTCGCATTCTCTCCCCTTGTGTTTCCTTTTGCTTCACTTGTTTCTCTATTTTTTACTCCTGTTTTGCTTTCATTTTCTATTTATTTGCGATCCTCCGCCTTTGCTTCTGTTATTCAATTTTCATCTCCGCGTTGCTTTTCTCTTCTTCATTATTATTATGCCATTTTTCGTGCTGTTTCTCCCTCTCCGCACCTTTACTGGAATTATGATATGGTTTCACTGTAACTTATTTATATATTTATTTAGATGAGCTCTCGGAACCTCTCCATTTTTCAATTTCGCTTCACATCTTTACCTCATTACCTCATTTTTCGCTTGGAGTTTTCGTTGCGTTTCTGCATTTGGATCACTCACCAAATAGAAAAAGTACCTACACGTACATTTTTTCAGACCATGATGTGCGTGAATATCAGCGATCACTTTTCAAGACATATGGGCTGTAGTGGATAAGGCAGCATATGTTGGGGCCAAAAGGGAAGATATGGGTAAGATACAGGAGTTACACGATGAGTCAAGGGAAGATATGGGAAGATACAGGAGTTACACGATGAGTCAAGGGAAGATATGGGAAGATACAGGAGTTACATGATGAGTCAAGGGAAGATATGGGAAGATACAGGAGTTACACGATGAGTCAAGGGAAGATATGGGAAGATACAGGAGTTACACGATGAGTCAAGGGAAGATATGGAAAAGATACAGGAGTTACACGATGAGTCAAGGGAAGATATGGGAAAGATACAGGAGTTACACGATGAGTCAAGGGAAGATATGGGAAAGATACAGGAGTTACACGATGAGTCAAGGGAAGATATGGGAAAGATACAGGAGTTACACGATGAGTCAAGGGAAGATATGGGAAAGATACAGGAGTTACACGATGAGTCAAGGGAAGATATGGGAAGATACAGGAGTTACATGATGAGTCAAGGGAAGATATGGGAAGATACAGGAGTTACATGATGAGTCAAGGGAAGATATGGAAAAGATACAGGAGTTACACGATGAGTCAAGGGAAGATATGGGAAGATACAGGAGCTACATGATGAGTCAAGGGAAGATATGGGAAGATACAGGAGTTACATGATGAGTCAAGGGAAGATATGGGAAGATACAGGAGCTACATGATGAGTCAAGGGAAGATATGGGAAGATACAGGAGTTACACGATGAGTCTTGATGCATATGGAGACTCTTAGCCAGTAACCATTAATCCTTCCTCACCACCAGCAATAAAAGCACTAAAATGTAGCGAGGCGTACTCTAAGCGATCCTTCCTCTCCACCATACCCAGGCCACGTTAAATGTAAAGTAGTTTCACCAACGCCAATATGTCACCAAAAAGATCAGATATTTATGTAACGGGACGTAGGGTATGGTGTGTTTTGATAGTGAGTGAGAGTGTGTGTGTGTGTGTGTGTGTGAGTGTGAGTGTGTCTAAAAACTCCCTGCTGTGCTGTTAATGACCTAATATAAGTTTGGCTCCACACAAATAACACGTCCAACATTTAAGCTTTAAATTACACACCTTCGGACATGCATTAGTGAGCCCATGCTGGTCGAACTCAATCATCCTTCCTAAAAAGCAAACCCCGCAAGTTCACGGCTAAAAGTGCGCCGTTCTGTGTTTTGCATGATTTTTTCGTGATTTGGAAACCAGCTTAATTACATGATTAGCATACTTAATGATTCAGCATAACTGCATTTTAATTTAACACTTGATTAGCATGATTAGTGATATAATTTGCCTATGATTCCGTACTGTAAAAACATTCGCCCGCCGTCTGTCTGTTAGTCTTCATCCCTCATCCTCTGCTTCCTCGTTCTCTGCCTGACCTTCCTTCTCTTTCTCTTCTTCATTCTCATTTCCGCGCGACTTTTCTGTGTAATTATCTTTGTCATTGTCTCTTACCTCCTCCTCCTCCTCCTCCTCCTCGTAAAAAACAAATATACTGATAAAATAATTGACACACCAACAACAACAAAACAGAGAGAGAGAGAGAGAGAGAGAGAGAGAGAGAGAGAGAGAGAGAGAGAGAGAGAGAGAGCGGCGTCAGTAAAGATAATTATGTTTACCCCGAGAGACCCCTCAAAAGCATCTCCTCCTCCTCCTCCCCTTCCTCCTCCTCCTCCTCCTCCTCCTCTCTATGAACCGGTTATTGTGTCATTACCATCGAAATAACTTTCCCTCGTCTGATTGCTTCCTTTTGTCTCTCCCTGGCGCTCGGGATGAAAGGAGAGGAGAGTTCTTGCGTAACGATGTGGGACGGGGGGAGCTTCGTCTTTCTCCCTTCCCCTTCCCCTTTTAGTGTTGGTGTTTTTGTGGTAGCTACTCATTGTTGCTGCTGTTGTTGTTTGTGGCGGGGAATTTGGTGCTTGCTTGCGTGTTCTCCCTTCTTCAGATAGATTAGGATTTTGTAGTGTGTCTGTAAAGGTGAATTAGAACATAAGAACATAGACTTGCTAGTGTGTCTGAAAAGGTGAATTAGAACATAAGAACATAAGACTTGCTAGTGTGTCTGTAAAGGTCAATTAGAACATAAGAACATAAGACTTGCTAGTGTGTCTGTAAAGGTGAATTAGAACATAAGAACATAAGACTTGCTAGTGTGTCTGTAAAGGTCAATTAGAACATAAGAACATAAGACTTGCTAGTGTGTCTGTAAAGGTCAATTAGAACATAAGAACATAAGACTTGCTAGTGTGTCTGTAAAGGTCAATTAGAACATAAGAACATAAGACTTGCTAGTGTGTCTGTAAAGGTCAATTAGAACATAAGAACATAAGACTTGCTAGTGTGTCTGTAAATGTGAATTAGAACATAAGAACATAAGACTTGCTAGTGTGTCTGAAAAGGTGAATTAGAACATAAGAACATAGACTTGCTAGTGTGTCTGAAAAGGTGAATTAGAACATAAGAACATAGACTTGCTAGTGTGTCTAAAGGTGAATTTTGAAGGTGAATGAATAAAAAAGACATGATAATTTGCCTCATAAATAGTCACAATTTTCACTTTCTTACTTTTTACATAATTTTTTACTTCCTTTTTTTTTCTTTTATACGACCACAACGCCAGGAATATAAGGACATTTTTATCACCATCACCACCACCACCACCACCACCAACAACAACAACAACAACAACAACACTGCCACCTCCACCTAAACAACCGCCACCATCACCACCTTCTCCTCCTCCTCCCCCTCCCCCTCCTCCCTCATCATCATCACCACCACCATCAGCACCACCACCACCACCACTTCATCTCGCAGGGGCACCGGGATAAGGAGTGGCTACATGAGGGTTTTCGCGGTCATTGACTTGGTGTTTACTGACCCATTATCCCTTCATCTGCAGGCCTTGGCGGGGGGGGGGGGGGAGCTAGGAAGGGGAGGTGGGGAGAGAAGGAGGGAGGAAGGGAAGGGAAGGGAAAGGAAGGGATGGGAAAGGAAGGAAAGGGAAGGGAATGGAAGGGAAAGGAAGGAAAGGGAAGGGAAGGGAAGGGAAGGGAAAGGAATGGAAGGGAAGGAGGGATGAAGGAAAGGAGAAAGAGATCAAGAGATGGAGAGATGGAGGAAAGGCTTGAAGGGAAGAGGAGGAGGAGGAGGAGGAGGAGACGTTGTGATACATTTTTTGTTGAGGCGACAAAACATTATTAGAAGGGTGACAGAATTGAGAGAGAGAGAGAGAGAGAGAGAGACGTCTTTTTTTCTTTCTCTATTCATATTCAAATGCTCAATTCCAGTATTCTTGAGGGAGTTAGCTCTCAGAAACTACCTACGCCCACTAATAGGTTTCCTCGAACACACACACACACACACATACACACACGCACACGACACGCACACGAGGGAGTTTCCGTGGTGTAGGTTCTGTAAACGTTTCATTCCTCTCTTGATTGAAACGTTTGTAGTAGTTTTTCTTTTGTTTTTATTTTGTCTCAGTTTCCAGTTGGCCATTGTACATACTTCAGACCCATTAAGTAATTCGTGTTATCATCCACACTTTTCTTTCCTCCCCATCTGTTATTTTCTTCACCTCAAAACTCCAACATTCATTTCTCCTCCTCCTTGGCCTCTTTACGTTCACTATCGTTCGCATTTAATATTTTCCTCATTTCGTGTTCTGCTCCATTCTTCTTCCTCGCTAATCTGTTTCTTTTCTATGCCTCTTGAAACCCGAACATTCATTGCCTCTACTTTTTTTTTTACTTCCTTCTCCAATCTCCTCCACTCATTGCCTCTTTTTTTTTCTCTACTTCTCTCCTGAGTTTCTCCACATTACCCCTCCACTTCCTTTCCTCTAATCCTTCTTCTCTCTCCTGTACTTCTCTCCCTCCTCACCGACGTTACCCTTTCACTTTCCTCTAATTCGCCTCCTTCCCACTCCTTTCTCTCTCCCTCTCCGTCTTACCCTTCCTCTTCTTCTCCTACTCCTCATCCTTTCCACTCCTTTCTCACCCCCTCTCCTTCTTATCCTTCCTCATCCTCTCCTCTCCTTCATCTTCTTCCTACTTCTTTCTCTCATCCCTCCTCTTCTTATTCTCCTTCTCCTCCTTTCCACTCATTTTCCTCCCCCTCTCCCTCCTCAGCAGCCTCGAGACAGCCTAGCAGTGTCAGCCTTCTCAGAAACAGGTGTCGTAATATCATAATCAGCGAGGGGAAGCCTAGCCCATTAGCATGTATATGACGGTAACTGCTGCCCTCCTTCCCCTTCCCCCCTGCCTCCCCTACCCCCTCCCTATTCCTACCCCCATTCAGCCTTCTCCTGCCCTCCTCCTCCCTTTTCCCCCCTGGCTCCTCCCCCAGCCACTCCTACCCCCTCCCTATTCCTACCCCCATTCTGCCTTGTCCTGCCCTCCTCCTCCCCCTTCCCCCCTGCCTCCTCCCCCAGCCACTCCTACCATCTCCCTATTCCTACCCCCATTCAGCCTTCTCCTGCCCTCCTCCTCCCCCTTCCCCCCTGCCTCCTCCCCCAGCCACTCCTACCCCCTCCCTATTCCTACCCCCATTCAGCCTTCTCCTGCCCTCCTCCTCTCCCTTCCCCCTCCCCAGCCACTCCTACCCTCCCTATTCCTACCCCATTCAGCCTTCTCCTGCTCTCCTCCCCCCTTCCCCTGCCTCCTCCCCCACCCACTCCTACCATCTCCCTATTCCTACCCCCATTCAGCCTTCTCCTGCCCTCCTCCTCCCCCTTCCCCCTGCCTCCTCCCCCAGCCACCCTACCTCCCTATTCCTACCCCCATTCAGCCTTCTCCTGCCCTCCTCCTCTCCTTCCCCCTGCCTCCTCTTCTACCCATTCCTACCCCCTCCCTATTCCTACCCCCCATTCAGTGTTCTTCCTAGTGTTTCCTATTTCCCCCCATCGCTACCCTTTCTTCCCTAATTCTTGCCTTTCTTCCCCATTATCACCTTATTTTTTGGTGTTTTTTCTATATTGTTTGTATGTTTTCTTCGTTTCCTTTTCTACTTTCTCTCTCTACTTCTCCCTTCTACTTTCCCTTTTCTCACATCCCCTTCCCATTCTTCCTCATCGCTACCCTTTTTTCCTAACTAATTTTAGCTTCACTGTCTACCTTTTAGCTTTACTTCCCTTCCTATTTCCATTCTCATTCCTACCGTCTTCCTCCCCTCTTCCTATTTCTCGTTCCTATTTCTCCTCATTTCTACCCCTTCCTCCCTCACCTTTACTCACGTGATTTTCCGGTATTTTTCTGTCATCGATTTTATTTTCTCTTTGTTTGATGTACAGTTGTCAAGCTTATTTCCACAGCCGTCAAACTTATTTCTACAGCAATCAAGTTTATTTCCTCAGCCATCAAACTTACTCCCATGGATAGCAAAGTCCAAGTACTTTTTCTCTCCTCTCTTCCGCGTAGTAATAATAATGGGTATCAGGACACCTCTCCTCCCGAAATTGACCTCTCTTGTTGGCCACTCCTTTGACTCCATTCAGAAGCAGTAAGTAGCGGGCTTTTTTTTTAATACTTTTTCTTTACGCCCTTGAACTGTCTCCTTTGCTGTTAAAAAAAAAAAAAGCAATGGACGGAAGACCTCGCACCTGGAAACAAGATCCCTGAGACATCAACGATAATAAACTCCTTGAGCTTAAACCTACAGTTGTTAACTAAGCCACTCGGCACCACGGACGAGTTACTGCTTCAACACACACCGCAACCTTGACCCCTGACCTTCCTGTTCCTCCTCAAGACGCAACTCATTTCCCGTGGCAAGAGGAGGAGAAGGAGAAGAAGAAGAAGAAGAAGAAGAAGAAGAAGAAGAAGAAGAAGAAGAAGAAGAAGAAGAAGAAGAAGAGGAAGAAGAGGAGGAGGAGGAGGAGGAGGAGGAGGAAGAGGAGACACAAAGAGCACGACAGAGAGTAGAGAAGGAGAGAGAGAGGGGGAGGGGGAGAGAAAGGAAGTCGAAAGTCAATAAGGAGTAAACCAAACCAAACCTAGCATATAAATCATCAAGTATATCTCCTCATTAAGTCTCTAATCACCCTGGGCCGCGGGAGGCTAATGACCCCGCGCCCCCAGCTGAGCCGAGGGACAACTCAAGAAAATGCACCACCAAAATAAGGTCAATTAGTGCACGTCGATAGCTGTTCGGTTATTAATTCCTGCGGATGACATCTGGGCGGCGGTTCAACTAATTCCGGGATTATAATGCATGTTCCCTGCCTGTTGGGGTCGTGGGGGAGGGAGGGAAGGCGGGGTTGAGGTGAATCTGCATTGTAATCTAGTCTCTCTCTCTCTCTCTCTCTCTCTCTCTCTCTCTCTCTCTCTCTCTCTCTCTCTCTCTCTCTCTCTCTCTCTCTCTCTCTCTCTCTCTCTCTCTCTCTCTCTCTCTCTCTCTCTCCTCCTCCTCCTTTCCCGTCTTCGCCTTCGTCCTAGTGTTTGGTGTTTCTCTCTGCATTAATTTTGCTTTCGTGGGTATCATTCTCGTTACCTTACTTAGCCTTGTACTCCTCCTCGTCAACCTCCTCTCCTTCCTTCTACCTCTCCTTCTCCTTCTTCTCCTCCTCCTCCTCCTCGTCATTATCATCATTATCATCATCATACTGCTACTACCATTACTACTACTACTACTACTACTACTACTACTACTACTGTTATGACTTTTACAACTGACACTCCCTTCCACTACCTCATCGATATTTTGGTAACATAAATAAGGGAAAGAGGAAGGATAAAGTAGTGACAAGCTCCTCCGATGTGTGAAAGGACTCGAGAAAAGATACAGATGACGCACGGGGACCTTAAGAGACGGAGAGAAAAAGCTGCTGAGGCATAAAAACAATAAATTGGCCTTCGATACACGGGCATTCACATCACTAAACATTTACCGCCTTTCACCAGCGGCCCGTGTTGCCGTAATCACCGCGGGCATCAAAGGCGAACACCGAGGCGACTCAGCCAATGAAAACCTCGCCTCGGAAGGTCTTAAAGAGTGCGAGCCAATCACGGCGGCGCATATCACGACGTTGCTAATGAATGGCCGCCTTTATGGAGCGACTCGTGCGGGGAAGGAACTTTTGATGGAGGGAGAGAGAGGAGGAGGAGGGAGAAAAGTATAGGGACGTTACGTAGAGTTTTTTTTAACGTTTTTTGTCTCCTTTTTTATTTTTTATTTCCTTCTCTCATCATGGTGTTTTGTCATATTCCTTTTCGCCCCTCATATTTTTTTCTTTCCTTCTCATCCTGATCGTTTTTTTCGTTTTCCTTAACACCCTCTTTCTTGTTTTTTTTTCTCATCATGATCGTTTCCTCGTTCTCCTTTTTCATCCTCTTTTTTTTTCCTTGTTTATTTTTTATATTTTATTTTTTCATCGTCTAATTCCCCTCCCCCCTTTTTTTTCTCTTTTTCTCTCCGCGGGTTTTCTTTCCTCGTCTGGTCCCGCCGCCGCCGCCGTCCTCGTCCTCCGCCGCCCCACACATCCCATCCATCACCGGCCATTCCTTTTATTGCCTCGCTGCCGCTGATGACCTTACCCACAATTTTATGCTCTCCTTCAGCCTGTGTGTTTGTGTGTATATCTGCGTCTATCTTTGCTTATCTATATCTATCTATCTATCTATATCCATCTATATATTCAACGCTCTATTGGTCTATCGGTTCATCTATCTGTTAATCTTTTATATCTCTATCTATATATTATTTTCTCGAGCTTCCTGTTTTGTGCTGGTGGTGGTGGTGGTGGTTGTGCTTGTGGTGGTGGTGGTGGTGGTGGTGATATTAGTGTTGTTGCCTTTTTCCAATTTGCATTCTCTTTCTCTGTCTTTCATTTTTTCCTTCTCCTTTTCCTTGCTTTGTCCTCCTTCAGTCTTCCTAGTTTCCCTTCGCAACGCGTCTCAAATCATCACTCTGCCTCCTCTTCCTCTGCCCTTTCTTTTCCGTCTCCTTTCTCTCTTTCCTCCCCTTCTTTTCTTTCCTTTTCCTCTACTTAGATTGGCCCCGTGGTTAATGCTCTAGCTTCCTTCATTTTCCTAGTTTCCCTCCGCAACACGTCTCAAATCATCACTCTGCCTCCTCTTCCTCTGCGCTTCCTTTTTCCGTCTCCTTTCTTTCCTGCTCTTCTTTTCTCTCCCCTTTCTCTACTTACAATGATCCTTCGGTTATGGTGGTGTCTGTGGTGTAGCTATATTGTGTACCCTGCATATACTTACTCAGACTGTTTCATCAGTTTTATGGCGTCAGTAACAAGGTAATATTACTTCACTGGCGTATAGCAGCGGTGGTGAAGGGAGCCGCGGGGGTGGTCGAGTGGCTTAGAGCGTCAACTCGAGAAACTTATGAGCCAGGGTGAGCCGGTTCGAACCCTGTTTCCGCCGCGTGACGTCGGGAAAGGCATCTGCAACTTAAATCCCCAAGTCACAACCTTAAAACAGTGACCTTATTTATAACACATGTGTAAAAAGAAGAAGCTGAATAGTGTTGTTGTTCTTGGTGGTGGTGGTGATAGTGATGATGGTAGTGGTGTTGGGGTGTTGGGGTGTTGTTGTTAATGTTGTTGTTGTTAGTGGTGGTAGTGGTGGTGGAGGTGTCGTGATGTATGGCAATATACGGAAAGACTGAAGGAAAGTAGAGTGAAAATATGGCAGCAGGAATGAATGAGGGAGAATAGGAAGAATAGTGGTAGTGTGGTGATGATGGTGGTGGTGGTGGTAGTGGTGGTGGAGTTGTCGTGATGTATGGAAATATACGGAAAGATTGAAGGAAAGTAGAGTGGAAATATGGGAGCAGGAATGAAGGAAGGAAAATGGGAATATGAAAGAGATGAAAGAACGGAAAGAGTGGAAATTAGAAGGAACCAAAGAAAGTTAAGTGACAATTTGGAAGGGATGAAAAAGGTTGCGGTCGTGGTGCTGATGGTGGTCACTGAAACGTTTATAGTAGTGGCCATGAAACGTTTGCTGCCTCTGACTTGTGTAGCTTTGAACGTTTTACTGCCGCTGGTGGTTTATGCTTTACGTCCTACTAAAACGTTGGTGAAGAAGACAACTGAGCAGGCGGCTGACGGCAAGGAAGGATGGGAAGGGAAGGAAGGAAAGAGAGTCAGGGAAAAGGATGAAAAGGGGGGAGAGGAGGAGGGATAGGAGGAATAGTGCGGTGAAAATAGAGGTGATAGAAGTGTGGGAAGAAGAGAAATGTTTGTTAGATAAGATAAGATGAGGATAAAATAAGGAAAGGAAGGAATGTAAGGCAGAAAAAAAGTGAAAAAAATAGGAAATATGAGAGAGAGAGAGAGAGAGAGAGAGAGAGAGAGGAAAGGAAACGAAGAAGGAAAGGAAGGAAAGGAAAGGAAAGGAAAGGAAAGGAAAGGAGAGAGAGAGAGAGAGAGAAATGAAATAAAATCAGAAATGACAGCACGACTGATTACATTCATTTCTCCCCCTTCCAGCCCTTTCCAAGTGTCAATATTTAGAGAGTTAATTGCTCAAAGGTGTGTAGCCATCCAGGTAACGCAGGGCGACTCAACGAAAGAAAAAAGAAAAGACCCGTGTATAGGCAGCGAAAACACAAGCGTTCCCAGTCAGCAGCGTCGTTCCTCCGTCAGCAGAGAACGTTTCCCTTCCTGTCCCGGCGCAGAAGGAAACGTTCTCATCATTCCTCGCCCCGCCTAACCGTGTTACACCATGATTGCTGTTGACTCAGGAAAATTAATAAAATCTTACGCTGTTATTAACGTTAGCCGGATGTGAGGTTTTACATAACTAGATGGAGATAAGAGAGAGAGAGAGAGAGAGAGAGAGAGAGAGAGAGAGAGAGAGAGAGAGAGAGAGAGAGAGAGAGAGAGAGAGAGAGAGAGAGAGAGAGAGAGAGAGAGAGAGAGAGAGAGAGAGAGAGAGAGAGAGAGAGAGAGAGAGAGAGAGAGAGAGAGAGACACACACACACACACACAAACACACAAACACACAGAAACATACATAGATAGACAGACAAAAAGATAGACACACAGACAAAGATACACACATAGACAGACAGACAGACAGACAGACAGACAGAAGGCGGAAACGAAGGAGAGGAAATCCTATATATTTACGGCGTACACTCGGGACTTACGCGGCCGCTGGAATCATTAGCGGCAATTAACGTGTAGGGGAGAAAAAAAAGGTTATTGAAGGGCAAGAGTGGTGGCGGGCGAGAGGTGGGCACGATGACGAAGTGTTACGAGGGGCGTACGTGACGGAGGGGAGGAGGAGGGTAAGACTGAGGGAAGAATAAGTAGGAAAAGAGGAAAGGAAAGAAGGGGGAGGAGGAAAACGGAATGACAAACGACGAGAAACCAGAGTGATGACCAGGTGAGGGAAGGAAAAAAGGAAAAATGATGGAAGGTTAAGTATAGGGAAAGACGAAAGAGGGAAGGAAAAAGGAATGATTGAAATGGAAAGACATAAGTTGAAGAAGCAGAATAATGAACAGGTGAGTGGAGGAAAAGGGGAAGGATTAGCAAGGAGAGAGGAAAGGAAAGAATTGGTGGGGAGAAAGATGAAGGACGGAAGCGGAAGAAGGGAAGACAGGCTGACGGAGGGATGGCTAAGTACAGGAAGAGGAAAGAAAAGAAGTTGAGGAGAGAGAGAAGACAAGAGGAAGGACAGGAAGAGGAACAAGAGTGATGATTTGAAACGTGTTGAGAAAGGAAACTAGAAAGACCAAAGGAAAACAAAACAAGGGAAGGAAGAAGGAAAGCAAGATAAACAGAAAAAAAGGGAAGGCTAAATGAAAGATAAAGGAAGAGATGTGACGAAGCAGAGAAAGGGGAAAGAAAGGAAAGAATGGAACCACAGAGAAAGGAAAGCATAAGAAGTATAGTGAATAGGAATGGAATAGAGAAAAATAGTGAAAATAAGAGAAAAATCAAGGAAAATAAAGTGGGAAGATGGAAGAAATGAAGGAAAATTTGAAGGAGACTAAAGTGGAAATATGGGAGAAGAGATGAAGAGGAAATGAAAAAAATGAAAAGAAAGGGAAAAAGGGAAAGAAAAGGAAAAGGGAAGAAATGAATGAAAATTTGAAGGAGAAAAAGGAAATATGGGAAAAGAAAGGAAAAAAGTAAAGTAAAGGAAAGGGAAAAAGGGAAAAGAAAGGGGAAAAGGAAAAAAAGAAAGGGAAAAAGTAAAGGAAAGGAAAAGGAAAAAGGGAAAAGAAAGGAAAAAAGTAAAGGAAAGGAAAGGGAAAAAGGGAAAAGAAAGGGGAAAAGGAAAAAAAAAGAAAGGGAAAAGGTAAAGGAAAGGAAAGGGAAAAAGGGAAAAGAAAGGGAAAAGGGAAAAAGAAAAAGGAAAATAAAGAAAGGAAGACACAAAAGAGGAAATCAGTGAGAACACGGATGAAAAGAAACTTGGTTGACGATGGTAAACGGAAATAGAAGGGGCGAGGAAATAAAAATAAAAAGAAGAAGCAGGAAACGAAATGTTGAAATAGCAGAGGAACAGAAAGAGGGAAAAGAACGAGAGGAAGGGGCGTGCGAGGGAAGAAGAGGAGACGAACTATAAACTAAACTGTACAAATATATATAAAACGACAGTGACGGGCGTAAGTTCGTTAAGAATAATGATGCCTTTGTATATGTGTGTGTGTGTGTGTGTGTGTGTGTGTGTGTGTGTGTGTG